>NW_027397079.1:13191601-13196792 GCF_003265705.2 Callorhinus ursinus | reverse complement strand
GTATATATATATATATATATATATATATATATAGAGAGAGAGAGAGAGAGAGAGAGAGAGAGAGAAAGTGAGAGAGAAAGAGAGAGAGAGAATGACTAAAAGAGCAACCAGACTTTCCAGAATGAAGAGCTTAAATATGCTCTAAAGGTCTCTAGATCTTTAGGATCCAGGATCCAGAGACCAGGGTGTTGTCCCAATACCACTCATTTAAAAAACAAACAAACAAAAAAGTGTCTCTTGCAGGATAAAAGACACAACAAACCAAAAGGTTAAAGCTCTAAATCAAGTAAATTACAGTAACACAAAAATCAAATATGATTTTCATGGAGATCTTTCTCTTCATCAGAGAAAGAGAAGAAGGGAAGTGAGGGGGCCCACCATCCATATACTGCAGCCTCAACCCTGAAGACCAGAGAGACAGAGGAGGAGGTCGGGGAAGAGTGCACATGCCCACATGTGCATATGTGCCCTTGCATGTGTGGCTCTCCCAAAATTATAAAATCCAACGAACCAGCAAATTGACTGTAAACAAACCAGTTTGGGGAAGCCCAAATTTGAATATGAAATACTTCAGTACCTTTGAAGTTTGCTCTAAGGAAGTGATTTTGCTCTCTTTTTTCCTCTCCTGCTCCTACAATTTCTCTCCCTTAATCTCCGCTAAAGTAAATCTTTCTCTTCTCAACCATTGAGAAGAATGCAATAATGAAGTCCCTTTCCCCCCTGTCATTAAGAGCTCTGACAGGACTTTAGTCAGTGCTTTGAGGAAGCTCTGATGGGAGGAATTAATGATGGCTCTGAATCAGGGATTAGAGCTTTTGCATTCATGAGTAAATCAGCTTTCCAGTGCACCATTGCTTTCTAACAAAAAAGAAAGACATATTGGAAAGATACTGCTAGCAATCATGGCACAGGAAATGCTTACAAGATGGTGTGCCGTAATACATTTTAATCTGTTCTCTTCAGTATATTTAATCATGCCATTCTCAACGAGGGGAAAATTCAGGGTAGTTTTCTGTCAAAGAACAAGTCTACCAATTTGACTATTTGAAAGACCTAGTATGACTAATGTCATAAGCATTCTTAAATAAATTTAGGAAAACTTTATTTTAAATAAATTTAGGAAAACTTTATTTTCTCCCATGTTTGCTAGAACATATATTTTATCACCCACTACTTGATGAAAGGAATAAAAGTACTGTTTTTATACTTTAAGGTATATATTAAAGTTCTTCGCATTCAAGTACATCCTTTCTCTCTCTTTCTGTCTCTCACACACACTCACACACACACATCCATATACACATACAAATAATTTATGACCTAACCATTTGAGCCAAGAATCAGGACAAATATCTTAAATATTTGGGGGGGAAAAAACACTACTTTTTTATAATAACATTTGTTGGGGAGACTATGGACGAAATCAGCCATTAACACCCTAAAAATTTGAAAAACAGCAACAACAACGACAACAAAAACCTCCCAGCAACTCCAGCTCAAGGGCAGTTTAGACATTTACCACTGAATCTCTTTATTCACCCCTTCCCAGCACAGTGTATTGACTATTTAGACCATCTCTTTTCAAATACTATTTGTGACAGTAATTGCCCTATATCACTGACAGAAACTATTCTCCATGAAGTTTTCTGGAGTTATTGAGATAAAAATAAAAATGTTCTGATATCTCCCCCCAGGAAAGTGCCAGTGGTTGCCGAAGCTCAAATAAGCTTTAACTACATCCCACAGAGCAACACCTCATGGTGTATTATTAGTGTGATCAAAAAGGATCAAAACATGTTTCCAGGAAGGCCTAAGAACCAGCCCATGTTAACATTATCATGAGAACGTGCCGCACAGAGCTTTCAGTTTCTGAGCGTGCACCCACTGAAAACCATGTAACATTTATTTCAAGGAAGACCTTTATTAATTATGGCTATAAAAACAAATGCTCATTCTCGGGATGTGTTTTCACCTCCTGGGGAGTTTGTGTTAGGTTTTCAGGAAAGAGTGGAAACAAAATACAGCCATACTCAAACTGGTGATAATTGAGTTGAAGTAACTCAATACCTACTGTTAAGAATTTCGTTTCTGTGTCTGTCAAGAGGGAATAGAAATATGCCACCATAACTGGATCCCAGAGGAAAAAAAAAGGAAAATTCTTCCTTCTTGTTCAGTAATCTTGTAAAATCAAGGAAATGTGTTTGTATGACCAATATGAAGAGAGTGACTCTGTCATCCTTGTAATCCTGGGATTAATAGCCCCAGTCATTGGAAAGGTCCTGGGTGAGCCCAGGCACTCACAGGAGGAGGGACGTGGTGTGTAAAATACGGGAATTATTAGGTTGTAGAGAGCCTGCAGTATAGAATGGACTTTTGTGGCAGAGGGATCTGAATGCAAAACCTAACACTGCTTGTCATTATCTTCACATGAGATGGAGACAATTACTTAGTCTCTCCTGGATTCCAGGCATTAGTCTATGAAATTGGGATAGTATTTAGTACTGCCTAGAGAAGTGCTCAGGACTGTATCTAATAACATATAAAAGGCTCAGGTATATACTAAGTTGTTCTTAAAAATCCATTCTCTTCTTCCTTCTGCAATCCTGTGGTAGTATTAAGGTGTATTTTTCACATTCATGTTTTCAGGTTCTCTACCCTCTATGTATTCAGTATATATCTGTATCAGAGTGAGCATGCGCTGGACATTAGCAATAAAAAGTTGAGATAGAGTCAATAATTCACCATCATCATTTGTAGCATTCAATAACAAAAAATACTGCAGAGCGCTTTCTCATTTAGTTCTTTGGGGAGAGGCTTTTCAATAATCTCCTTCCAGGGGAACTGAACCCAGAGATGTCAGAAGTTGGGTTCCAATACAAAGCCATCTTTAGTTGAGGCGCATAATTATGATTTTGCTTCATATAAGTCGTACTAGTCATTTGCTATTACCAAATCATAAAACCTTCAGAAACTAGATTTTAGATACCTCAAAAGAAAATTATTTAAATTCAGAGGATTAGTGTGGTTATTATCCAAATCCCATGTTGCAGGGGGGAAAAGTCTATTTTTTTATAAACATTACTTCTTGGACTTTTTAAGTCCTTCTATGGACTTTGTAAGATATTTTGTGACTTCAGTTAAAACACACTGCCTCCTGTAGCCTGTAACTCTTTTGTTTAGGTTACCACATTTCTTGGTCAATTGAAAGTGCTACCTAACACTTTATTGGAAAACCAGAAGTGCAAAATGAACCCCAAGCACTCTTGTCACCATGGGAAATGCTGACGAGACACACTGTACGCATTACATCTTTAAGCTGTTAAAAGAAAAAAAGCGTGTGATTTCTAAAAAATCACATTTGGGTATTAGGTGTCCCGGGATCAGAGAAATTCAGTGCTGAAAAGTTATTTATAGAGCATCTAATCCAGCTTCCTTATTTCATAGACTGAGAAAACCAGGGCAAGAATATTTTGCCCAAGATTACACCAATAAATTTGTGAATCTGCCCACCCAGCATCGGAAGTAATGTGAACTGGACTAATCAAAGTATGAACCTACTAGAGTGACTGAGGATAGCTGGAACGCAGCATGTGCTTTCCAAAAATAAGTCAGGCCATTTTTAAAGAAATTTAGGTATGGGAAAAAAAATGAAAGAATTTAAAAGATGATTATACCATATGATCCATATTTAGGGAAAAAATACATACAAGCACACAAACAAACATATCCACATCCACGTGCCTTGAAGGGCTGTGCCCAGAGGCTGGCACATGGTGAGTATTCCGAGAATCAGAGACATGTGTAGAGAGAGGGGGTTAACTGTGTGAATCAGAATTGTGTTCTGATTCCTCCTGCCTAGCTCCCAAATGCTGTCTTGTTTCTAGAAGCAATGTGCAAGCAAGCCAAACTATTAATAATGATACTCATGATTAAAAACAACCCCATTCTATAGTCGCATCTTTAAGTTGGAGAGTAAAGGGGATTTGGGTCCCTCCTGGCAACAGGTCCAGCATGTCTTTGTCTTTGTCTTCCCTGTTTTCCTGCCATTCATGTGATTTATTTCAGGTACCAGTTCTCTTCAGGGACCTCTGGTAGAGCAGCCTCTTTAGGGGGAGGGGTGTGGGGTAAGGGAGTTGGGGAGGGGGAGGATGGAGGAGGGAGCGCGTGTGTTGGGAAGAAGATTTAGGCTGAAGTTCCAGGATTTTTGGTGTCACTGTGGGAAGAATGGAACTTTGTGAACATTCTTCTGTTACCCTCAGCCCATCGCACAGATGGCCGCTCTCCCAGGATTCCTTCCGGGGCTGACATGGAGACCCATAGCCCCTTAGGCTCCAGTTCCGTGCTGTTTATACCTTGATTCCCAGGCAAGGATGTTTGGAATAAACCTTATTATTCACTTGCTTATATCGCTCTTTATACTCAATATAACACATTTCCTGGAGCAGAGCCTTTTTCTCAACGCTTATGTTTTAGTATGGTGCCTTTGTTTATTAAATGTTCATCATATTTTTAATGATGTAAAACTCATGTTTACTCTCATTACATCTCCAATTTAATTTTTTACTTTTAACAAATGTTTAACTTTCTAGTAGTCATCTTATATTTCTCTTTCCTAATATTCTGAAACTACTCTTTTCTTTCTCTTGAAGCTGACCTTCTATTCATCCTTCTGTCTTGGTTTACTCTCTTGTTCGGATGAGGCACATCCTCAAAAAAGCTTCCCAAGAAATGTGTATAGGAAGTTATTTTTTGAGGCCCTACCAGCAATTGAATTTAAACTATGTATTTCCTTCATAAAATAAAAATAAACATTTAGAAGTGATAGTGAATTAGAAGTTAAAAATTTTTAAGTATCCCTCCATTTTCTTAGTGTCCAGTGTATTAAGTGGAAATATCTGATGTTTCACTGTCTTTCATATTAGTGATCTTTACCCTCTAGAACATCTTAGGATATTTTCTTTACTCCTGGTGTTCAGAAATTCAAAAACATTTTTACTTCATGGGAGTGTCCTTCAATTCCTGCATGTTTCTATATTTTTTAAAAAGTTTCCATTCTTTTTCCTCTTTTCACCATTTTGGAATTTTAATTAGTTTGATATTTCATCTCCTCCAAATAACCTATATTATTCTACTACTAATTTCTTTTTCTTTCTTTCTTTCTTTCTTTCTTTCTTTCTTTCTTTCTTTCTTT
>NW_027397079.1:13086478-13191591 GCF_003265705.2 Callorhinus ursinus | reverse complement strand
TTCTTTCTTTCTTTCTTTCTTTCTTTCTTTCTTTCTTTCTTTCTTTCCTTCCTTCCTTCCTTCCTTCCTTCCTTCCTTCCTTCCTTTCTGTCAGAGATTTCTTCAACTTCATCTTCCAAATATACCACTATATTTAAAACTTGTGGTTTTTTTTATAAGTCATTTCTTTCTCTATATGTAAAATATTATCTTTTACGTTTCTGCAAATATTAATTATCATATGTTGAAGTGTTCTGCTTCCTGCATTTTCTTTTCTCTGGTTTTATTTTATGTCAGGATTATATTCTGCCTTTCTCATTAAAAGGCTTTCTTAAAATGTCTTGGCATCTTTGTCTGTTTACATTTAAGAGTAAGTTGCTATAAAAGATAGGGATTGGACTCTGTGCACATGGGTGCGGCTTAGTGACTGGCAGGTTTCTGCATAGACAGATGGGTCCAAGAGATGGTTGCAGTTGGAGGAAGCCTACAGATAGGTGTGTCTATAAGTTTTTGCCTTGAGCCTGCTCCTTCCTAGACAAGGCTTGCACAATGTATTGCTCCAGAGTTGGAAGACAACCTGCAGGTGTCTAGGGCCAGCCTCAGGGAGAGAGCTGAGCATTCACCATTCAGAGCAGCCTTGAACACAAGGCCCCTCTCCAGTTCTCAGTCCAGCAGCCCAATCCTGCTTCCTCCTGTGCTTGGCATCTCCTGGACTGTAGTCCAGGAGAGGCTGTAGTCTACATTTTCTTTCTTTCTTTTTTTTTAAGATTTTATTTATTTATTTGACAGAGAGAGACACAGCTAGAGAGGGAACACAAGCAGGGGGAGTGGGAGAGGGAGAAGGAGGCTTCCCGCTGAGCTGGGAGCCAGATGCTGGGCTACATCCCAGGACCCTGGGATCACGACCCAAGCCGAAGGCAGACACTTAAGGACTGAGCCACTCAGGTGCCCCTACATTTTCTTTCTTATGCAGGGACACAGAATAAGCACCTAGCTGTGGAGAATGCAGAGGGGCCTGGGGCGGGGGGGGGTTGTCTAACTGATTTTTGCATAGATTTTCCAACCACAAAACCTGGTGTTTCAGATTGCTGGGCATTTGTGGAGTTGTGTGGGCTTAACTGGCTTGCTTCTCATTGTGTCCCCCTCTCCAAAGCTTTTTGCTCTAATGTTCTCAGTTCTGATAAGCAAATCACCATCTTTCCATCTGCTTTTCCATCTTAAAACCATCTCTCACTGGTTGTTAGGCCTACTCTTACTCATGTAAATGTATGCCTCTTTTGGAATCTATAGGGGTAATGGCTCACGTATTTAAAGACTCCTGTTGAGAAATTATGCCTTTTTTCTGAGGACAGGTGTTTCAAAACAATACCATTACATGCATCATATTTAGCTTTTTTTTTTTTTACAAATGGCAAGAGGAATCCATAGTAAAAGAGAATTTTTCTGAGATAATTTGGCAAGAGACAAAGAGGGCAATGAATCAAATATGTCTGATACATAAATATAAATATATAAATGTATTTGTAATATTTAGAAAAATATACATTACATATACATATACAATATAAGTACATTTGTGATTTGAGAGGGCTACCATCAGAACATAACTCTACAAAAGAATTTTTCAAACAGTAAGATTACCATTTATTAAGCAATTTCTATGTGTCTGGCACTCTGTTAGGGTTTAATATAAATATGATGTTATTTCAAGATCACAGCAACTCAAAGGACTATTTGGAACAACTCATTCAACATCTTTATGGATAATTACAACTCGGTTACTGAAGTTGGCAGTTTGAGCTAAAGTACACAGATGAGAAACAGAAGGTCAGAATTATGTTCCAGATCGTTTTGCCCTCAGTGACTGTGGTTTCTGCTCTTCACTGTTGCTGTTTGTGAAACAGAGCAAAACAAACACATCCCCTCTTGTTAGTATGCTTAAGATGAAAGAAGGAGGAACACATGATTGAAGATACATTTGTTATTGTAATCTACCGAAACGAAGGATGGAAATCTCCCACATTGGATTTAATGTCTTGAACTAAGGCATTCTTTTGGTGACAGAAAGGAAACAATGAATTAAAACAGGATTTTGAGGAAAGAATTGACAACATTCGGTGCATCAATAAAGCTGGCAAAGGGGAGGGAGGACCGACAGATGATTACCATTTTGAGTGTGGGTGGCTCAAAGAATATTGCTGCCACAAAGAATGTTCAGGAAAAATGCAATGAGAAGTGACAAGAGCAGCATAACCCTCCCCGGCCCACCCCCTCCAAAAAAAAAAAAAAAAAAAAAAACCCTGCTAAAAGGCAGGTTGAAGATACTTGGGGAAAAAAGCAAGAATGTAGAATCTAACCACTGTCTATAATGATCTAAATATGTCTGCGGTATCATTTCACTGGAATAGCTCTTCATGAAAATAATCTTCAAGTCCTCAGTGCCTTTGATAGTAAACGAATCACAAGGATGCTAGCCTTTCATGGCGGCCATGCAATTGTATTGTGTGCATACATTTCGTAGGCAGTTTAGTACATTTGGGTGGATCGGAGGTCACGGGGAAAGGAAAGGAAGCTACAACAGTTTTCTGAAGAGAGAAGATGTGAGCATCCTGTAAGGGCCCTCTGAGTGGAGAAGCCTCACGGGACCATTCACACGCACACCATCACGGCCTGAGAGGTAAGGTCTGCGCTCAGTGCGAAAGAACACAAGAACACTGCAGTGGCCACTAGAGAGAAAATGTCAGCTGGCAAACCATGGCAATAACAGGCCATGTGTGAAGGCTTCCTATGTGCACTCTAAGGACCAGGTGAAGAGGAATGTCCCATCACCATATTTACGCATTGTGCAGACGTCCACTTTCTGAAGAATGATGTTGCTTCCCCATGGGTCTTTTTAGGCAAGAGAATGGCTAACGATACATGAAAAATAACATGGAAACACATACTTACACTTCTTTCTTCCATATAATACAATAAAAATATAGAATTCTGATTTAAAAATATTTCATAAAATAGGTTTATGGACCCTGAAATTCTTTTCAAGTCAGCTGCAATATAAAAATGACTTAAATTTTCCTTAATTTAAATAAAATTTGGTCTATGGAATATTCAGCAGGTTCTGAAAAAGAAAACACGGCCCAAAGAACTCTTTCTAAGAAAATGGCCTGAGACCTTGTCTCATAACACTTCAGCATTTCCTCTTGATTTGGCATTTACAGCCTCTAAAAAGCTTGTAAGAACTTTACATTTTCTAAAATCTACTATTATCCTCAACTTCAAATAAAAATACCAGGAATATAATAAATTCCGAGGTAGATGGTCCTTTAATTTCCCAATGAGGGACAAATAATTTCATCTCCCAATCAGTTTCCCCTTGATGAAATCCCAACTTAAGATGCCTCATCCTATCTGTCCTGTTTTTCAAGAAACACCACGGCTCCCAAACCACTGACTAGTGGAAGTGTTCCAAATTGGAAACCTCCTTAGGTGGATGATGCACTGTTACGAAAGGGATACATCTACATTAAAGTTTTACGTATTTATTTACTAGCAAAATAAGATGAGATCAACAGAATATACAGCAAGGAATCTAGGATTAAACAAAATAAATCTCTCCTGACTCAAACCTAATAACTTGCTCCAAAAGCTCTCATAAATTATTAGCTTCAAAATCATTCAACGTGTCTGAAGCGTAGTGTGTGTCACTGATGTACTTGAAGTTCACCTAAGAAACTGTATCATCAAAATGTGCCTACAAGAACTGCCAGCAACGATGCCACCTTGCAATCAATCACATATCTGTTTCAGAATTATAAAGTGTCTGAGAGCTATAATTTCATCTGCTTCTAGCTGCATATCATTTAAAACTTCATTTTCTCATGGAGAAGAAAAAAGTAAAAACATTTGTCAGCTCCAGCTCCCTCTTTATGAAGACCCACTGTTTCTACCACACTTTCTGGCTTCCTTATTGTAATTTGTGTTTCAGAAATCTTTTCCTTTTTTCTTTTTCTCCCATGGACTACGCACGGTACAAAGCTTACGAACACAGTACTAGAGGCGATTCTCAATTATATGTCCGAATGGAAACCCAGGGTGGTACTGATAATCCAAAACCATTTTATATTTGACTTTCAAATACGCTATGTGAATTTTCCCTGGGAGGTTCACCTTCCTGCTAATGCTTTGCTAGAACTAATATTAAAATATGTTTCCATTCCTTGAGCACATGCCAAACGACAGCAGTAGGGTGCAACCCACAAGTGGGTTGCAGGGGTAAGTTAGACAGGGGTTAAACATTTCTATGAAGAATTGTCAATATGAGTTTTCCAAATGTGGGTAATTGGGGGGTAGTTACATAGAATATATATTTTTTTTAATCCTGAAGGAAAAAGTCCTTTTGAAGTATATTAATGCAAAAGACCGTATTTTAAAATATCAAGTAAAAGTCAGATTTTCATTGTAACTTAACTATTCAGCTACGAATCAGAAATTCATTTATTTTTAAAAGAAAAAATATGAAACACTCCTGGCAAGTGGTTATTTATAGTTACAAATTTATTATTATAGAATAGATATCTCTGTATCTTTTTTATCTCGATATGACCTGAAGAAATGATTCACCATGTTTGGCTATTTAGCCAATTGCGATACCAGTTTGGTATCCCAGTGTATCAGGATTAGAACTAAAAGCAATAATGAACTAATTTGTTCAATCTATTTAAAAAAATTAAGTTACCTCATTGACTATTGCCTTTCCTCATTTATGTTCTCACCACACTTTTAAAGAATGTGTAAATATTCGGTTGACTGCGTAGACTGATATTCTTTCATGCCACCCTAAAATGGAAACTTCAGGAAGAGCACACTTTTTTTTTTATTATGTAAGCAGAATTTATAATTACAGTAGGTGTTTTAAGATATTCTGTTGTTTACATCTTTGTTGAAATATTTGGGTTAAGAAAGAACATATATATTTATAGTCATAAAACAATGTTGGACATGAACACTTGTGTTTTGTCAGCCTAACATAAAAAGACACTAAAGACTCACTTACGAAAAACTTCTGTGTCTCTGGGAACCAGATTGGGAAAATTGGGGTGCCAATTCCTGTTTTATAACCGATTCTCAACCACACGTTGAATTGATAAGATCTGGCAGTAGGCAAGTTCAGATTAAGCTTGACCTACAGCAGGTGATTGACAGCAGAGGGCTGTTGGACAAAGGCAGGCTGTGGATCAGCATTGCTGGAGTCAGAATAGCACAGTCCAAAGCAAACTGAGAGAGCTGGTCATCATGCAGAAAGAAATCCTTCAGACATTAAGTCAGAAAGAGCTTTGGGCTGAGAAATCAGATCTTCTGATAGTACCTTTAATGAAAAGCTGCTGAGACAATGCCTAAATCCGCATCTTAAAGCCTTTTTGCTCTTCCCTACCATCCGGCCCTTCTCCTCCTCCATTTTGGCCCCTCCCACCTCTTCTCTGCATTCTCTGAGAGCCCCGGACTTAGCCCAAAAACTCTGCACGCCCAGTGACACAACATGCCCAATCTCAAGCTAAATGAGGACTAGAATTTGAGTAGATACTAATGAAGAAATTTCTGGAAAAACATGAAGAGAAAGAGGAAGAAAAGAGAGAATGGGCATATATTTTATGTGATCGAATCTAGGAAAAATATTTGGGATTCTAACTCTCCAGGTATATCAAATCTTGCCGTTGCCTCTCCAAATCTGGTAGTAGATAGTCTTCTGAAGCTTGCACTCAAAATCACTCAAATGGATTTGAGTGCAGTTGAGTGTTGGCTGGATGGAGGGGATAGGGCTGGGCCGTGCGTAGAGTCTACAGATGATCCAGTTTGACTGGGAGATGGAGGTAGGGGATGGTAGCCCCCTTGACATTCTTCAATGATGAAAGGCTTCTCACAAAATGCCTAGACTGTCTCATCTTACTCTAACATGCAGAGATATTTGAAATTTGCTATGAAAAGAGAATATACTTTTCGCAGGAGATCAAAGGCTGGAGACCTTAGACGTGCTCTTAAATGAATCAGTTCTTCTGCTATTATTGGGTTCAGTCATCTAAATCTAGGCAAAGCCAGTTAATTAAATTTTTCCAGGTAAAATTAAAACCTCGGAGTTATTCTTTATTCCCTCATTTACCATACCTAATCCATCTGCAATCCTATTAGTTCTAAATATAACCTCTTCTCTCCAACCCTACTTTCACGTTCCTAATCTAACTTACCATTGTCTCTCTCCAGAGCAACTTCAATAGCTTCGTAATGCTGTCCTGCCTCCCCCTACAACCTCTTCTTCACAGAATTGCCAGCATTCCTTCACAGTTATAAATCAGGTCTACTACTCAAACCTTTTACTGGCTTCATACTGTTCCTAGGGTAAAACCCAAATGCTCTACCGTGGCCTAAGGGACCTTCTATGCAGGATTTAGATGCTACTTCTGCAAGCTGACCAGAATTAACTCCCTGATTTCCAGTTCTCCATATCAAGTGGGTCCCCATTTTTGGGTTTTTGCACTTATTTTTTTTAAGATTTTAATTTATTCATGTGAAAGAAAGAGAGAGAGAGAGAGAGATCCCGAGGAAGGCTCCCCACAAAACAGGGAGCCCGTCAAAGGGCTTGATCCCAGGACTCCTGGATCACGACCTGAGCCGAAGGCAGACGCTTAACCGACTGAGCCACTCAGATGCCCCTGGGTTTTTGCACTTCTTTGGGCCTCTAGAATGCTCTTCACCCAGTTCATTTTTTGCATGCCTCCTTGTCATCCTTTAGGCCTCTATTCAAAGTTACTTTCCATTTTATTTCCTT
This sequence comes from Callorhinus ursinus, assembly GCF_003265705.2. NCBI lineage: Eukaryota > Metazoa > Chordata > Mammalia > Carnivora > Otariidae > Callorhinus > Callorhinus ursinus. Next base: position 13,184,792 of record NW_027397079.1, on the reverse strand, counting down.
CACAGCATCCATAATAATATGAAATGTCTTATTGCTTTACATTGTTATTGTCTTTCCACACTGAAATTTAAGGGAGGGGTTTCTAAGTCACCTTTGTTCAGCAACTCTAGGAACACCTGCCATGTCACTGATGCTCAACAAATGACTGGCATCTTTCTGCGAGGACACATCTTTTGATACTAAGTATCAAGCTTCTAATTTGTGAACCCAGGCAAACAGTTCATCTGAAACTGCAGCAAACAGGAAGTAGTGAGGGGATCTAGACTTTCTTCTAGAACTAGAGGCCCAAAATGATTTCTTATGGTAAAATTGTCTTCAGCCAAAGTAATCCTTAAAGCGACGACGTTGCATGGTAGAAAGAGCTGCTGTTCTGAACGTTTAATAACTATGTTCTGGTGATGCATCCCAGTAGTTAACAACCCAGACGTTGGGCTTCCTGGAAAGAGAGGAGCTAAAAGAATAAGAGAAACAGGCCAGCTGTTGGACGATCATCCTTGCTATCTGACATTTTGTTCCTTCTCTCCTGTGCTGTAGCAAAGGGATACAATGAGGCTGATTATTACTATTAACTTCTTAACAGGGGGTTCAGGTTACCAAATCATACACCAAAGCAGAGTTGAATGACTCAGAGTGAAGCCAATCAATCAGCAGTGAACACACACTCAAGAGCAGGTTTCTAATTCAGTTTGCCTTTGACCAGTGAATTTTGAGTAGCTGCCCAATTGCTCTAGATTTTGAACATTGAATTCATATATTTTAATGGATTCCTCTCTTATAAGCATTATCAAACACAAACTTTACAATGAACATGCTTTTAGAACAGTTTCAGAATTACAGAATTATTGTAAAAATTGTACAGAGTTCCTCTATACTCCCCATCCAGTTTCCCACACTAAATGGTGTGTTTGTCACAACTAATGAGCCAATAATGATGCCTTCCCATTAACTCAAGTCCATACTTTATTTAGACTTCCTCAGTTTTCCCTCATGTCCTTTTTCTGTTCCAGGATCCTGTCTGGGATACCACATTACATGTAGTCAGCGTGTCTCCTTAGGCTTCTCTTGGCTGTAACAGCTTCTCAGACTTTCGTTATTTTTGATGACTTTGAGAATTTTAGGAATACTAGTCAGGTGTTTTGCAGAATGTCCCTCAGTTGGGATTTGTCTCTTGTTTTTCTCATCACGAGACTGGGATAATGTGTTTTGGAAAGAAGACCACAAAGGTAAAGTGCCATTCTCATCACATCCTATCAAGGGTACATGCTACCATGACTTATCACTGTTGATGTTAACCTTGACTGCCTGGCTTAATAGAGGCTTGTTAGTTTTCTCCATTGTAAAGTCACTCTTTTTTTTTTTTTTTTTTTTGAAAATGTCCCAGCACAGCCCACACTTAAGGAGTGGGACATTGTGTTTTACCTGCTTAAATGGGAGTTTCTACATAAAGTATTTACAAATTTCTCCACAGGAGATTTATCTGTATCTATCTATTTATCTTTCTAGTCATTTACTCATATCCCTATGACTCATGGATATGTACTTTATACTTTGGGCTATTATCCAATATTACTTTGTTTTATTGCTTTATTTTGTTGCTCAAATTGTTCCAGCTTTGGCCACTGAGAACACTTTTAGTTGGCTCCTAGAGGCTTTCACATATCCCCATCATAGACTTTTGTTTTGTTTTTAGTATCTCCTTACTTTCTGGAACCATGAGATGCTCCAGGTTCATCTTGTAGATTACTTCACACAACATTATGACTGCCCTTCACTCTATGAACCACTGCCTTCTCTGCCCTTATCCCATCCCTTTTACAGTGAACTCCAATATTTGTCTCATTCATCTTTCTATTCAAGTGCCTGCTAGTGCATTGATTAGATAGGTGCTTCAGTAACGACATAAGTGACTGAACGGAAGAAGGAAGGATTCGAGCTTATTCATCTCAGGCTTGCTCTAAGCCAGGGGGGCCCCAGTCTTGTTGAATGAGAGACCAATTTAATCTAGTAATTAAAACAAACATGGTGGACAAAGAGTTACAGAACAGTTTCAACAGTTCAAACATTAACTTTCATGGTACCTGTGCTCTCTCCCTTTTGTATCCTTGCCCATTTCTTAGAAGACCCAGCAAGTATAAAATTGAAAATATCATGCCCTGTAATTCTGCTTCTTGTAATTATGACACAGCGTGGGCTGAAACAAAAAATTCACCAGGTATATCACTCCCAGAACCTTCGCTACCTCCAGCCCCTTAAAATACAAAGAATATATTTCCAATTCCTAACATAAGTCATGTTTCAAATTAAGCATTTATGTATAAAAATCTAATTATAAATGTGCTAGTTTTGGTAAACTGATGTAGACAAGGATTGGGTTTTGTCTTCGCTGCACTGACTAACTTCAGTTTTTGTGTTACCGGCTGTGGTATAGGGCAGCAGAAGACAGATTTTTCCCAGCCACCACCTCTTCTTATTAGTTGTGTGACCTTAGGGGAATCACTTAGCTTCTCTGGTCCTTTGTTGCCTAAACTTTAAAATGAAGGTGACAGCATTTACATCACATGGAGTTTACACGTTACTAAATCTTATAGACAAAGTTGCTAATACAGTGTTTGGAATATAAAATATGCTTAGGGACTCAGCCAACTCCTATATTCTTTTCTCTTGGTGTACCTTGAAGTATTAACCCAATTCACTTACAGGATGTCAGAATTCAGTCTTATTAATTCAGACTGGGCCTTCCTTCAATGGGCTTCAATTAGTGAAATTTACAGACTCATTCACATTTTTACAAGGACCTGAATGCTCTGCCAATTTCTTCTCTTCTAGATTATTTTACATCTGTAAATTATAATGCACATGTAGTGGCAGAATGTCTCATGTAGAAGTTCTTCTCAGAAAATACCTGGTCAAATTCCCAGTGTAAACCGTAGTCATAATGGAATATAGGATCTGACTTGACCAGTAAAGCAGGAGTCAGGAAACTTGAAAGCAATCTCTGACCCTGCGGTAGACTCCCTTTCTTAACCAAAGCCCAACTTGGCTGTGCCTTAGTATTTTGGGAAAAGGTCATCTTTCTCTGCCTCTCTTAGAGGACAGTGAGGTTTATAAAGGATTTTGAACCCACTTCAGAAAGACAAATATAAACATATAAAGTTTGATCACCTTTAAAAACAATTCTCTTTACTTGTTAAAGGGAAGTTTTACTTTATCAGCACCAGTTGACTTATCTGGAGTTAGTAAGTTGATGAAGGTCTGATTAAGGTTTTATAAGGCAATCTGTAACACAGAGTAGAGTTCACCAGGGTCCCTTCCTATTTCCTTGTTCCATATTTCTTATCACAAATTAATTCAGTACTTTCATGAAACACTGCCCTTTTTTAGTCCGCTGGGGGAAAAAAAATTCATGTGCCTACTCTGTAAAGATATCCTTTATTGAATAATTCTGTGACCAGAACCTACCAGTAGTACAGAATAATGAAAGCTATTTCAAAGATGTATTAACTACTAATGCTATGGAGTGTCCTAGACGAATCAAATTATCCAGTGGCCCCAGTGTCTAAAGAACTAATGACATGGCAGAGATAAAGAAATTGACCACTTCCTCAGTTGGGAAGATGAAGATTTATTTCTAATTTAACAGTTTCTTATCAGAACTGCCTATCACTCAAATGGCAGTTGATGGTGCCATAGGATGAAATGCCTTTTTTTATTTGATGTGACAATATCTCTGACTCTCATGTATATAATTTTGAAAATGTGAATCTATCGTGATGAAATTCTAGAATGCTCTTCTCTTGGAGGCACTGCAGTAATGTCATCTCAGAGAGCTCTGGCAGAATTTATCACTTAAGAGGAGGAGGGAGGGAGAAGCTTGCTCAGGATATATAAATCATTGCTGACCCTCATAATGGCTAAGCATCCCAATTACCCCTCATGCAGGAATAAGAAGTGCAGAGGCCATCCAGAAGACAGCAGTGACTTTAAAATGGAAACAAAGCAAACAAAGCCAAAAATGGAGCAACCTGGTGGAAGTTGAAAGATAATTGATGTTAAGTAGGAAGTCTCAGAAGATTGTATTTACTGAGCCCCTAATATATACTAGGACCCCTGCTGGGCACATGGGAATATGGAACAAACAAGCCAGCTACGTTTTTTAGTTCACGTTTTATACAATCAAGTTAAAGGGGACATACTGCAAGTAGTTATACATCTGTGATAAGATGTTGAGTAGGATTATTTTTTTCTTTTTTATTCTGGAAATATAACTAAATATCCAAAGTTGAGAACTATAGGGACAAATACCCTTAATTTAAAAAAAAGCTCCAGGAGGAGCCAACAATTAGAGTCAGACTTCTCTCTCCCCCAGGGTTTAATAAGAGGCTGCCAAACCTGTCTTACCGACTCATCCCACTATACGTAAGGAGACAACTGGGCAGAGAAGAAGGTGGTTGGGGATCCTTTGCCTGTGGGGAATGCAGTGCTCCCGAGTGGAAGAGGGCGAGCCATCATTGTAGTTAAAGTCAGGTGGATATTACTGTGACTTGTGCATAAAGGGGGGCAGGCATTCCATGTTCTGCTTCAAATATCTACTTAGGAAATAGATTTGCTGATTATTAATTAGTGGACTTACTTATTTATTCATTCATTCAAACTAAATATTAAATAGCTACCATGTACCTGCTAGAAATTTTTCTAAGCACTAGAAAATACCAAGATGAACAAACAAGGTCTCTGACCTTGTGCATGAAGCTAACTTTTTTATATGTTTATGTGTTGGTGTGTACATGGTTTATAGAGCTGGGAAATAAACACAGTATGTCAAGTGGTGATAACTTGTTACAAAGAAAGACAAAGCAGTTGAGAGGATTGGAAGATTGACATTTAATGTGGGTGGTTGGAAAGGACTTGTGATAAGGTGATGTGTGGGCGGAGTGTAAGGAAGTGGGGTTGAGCCAGGCAGGTAGTAGGAGAACATCGGGGCGGATGGGGAAACAAAATACATGGGTCCCGAGGCAGGACTGGCTTGGCATGTTTGAGGAGCACTGAGAAAACCAATGTGGCTGGAGCAAAGTTGGAGCAGAGTAGGCTGTTGAATTGGTGAGGCTGAATCACGTGGCCCTGGAAGCCTTTGAAAAAAATCTTTTACTTGAAATGAGATGGAAAACAACCATTTAAGGATTTTGAGTACCCGGGTGATCTATCTTCCATTATCACAGGATTACCTTGCTTATTTGGTAAAGATAGACTACAAGGCTAAGGGTACCAGTTGGAGGCTATTGCCATAGGAGAGAGATAATAGCTTGGTCATGAGGTTGGCCAGCCTTTGTGCCTGTATGAACAGAGGGCAAGATCATTGGAGGGGCAGTGGGAAGGAGCAGGCTGCATGGCCAGTATTTAGTCGTGCACGATGACTACATGAGTCCTGACATGGACACAGCAAAGCCCAGTTGACGTTGAACACCACTGACCTCAGCTCCTGAGAAGGTCAACTGGTAGATCAGGAAGCCCCAGAAGCGAGAGTCTGTTGGTGAAACACTGTTCACTACTGACTAACAGCTAAGCGGAGAGAGGAGGTGCCCCTAGAGTTGGCACAAGCTGGGACTCCGGGAGGCTGTCCCCAGACACTTAAGACATCCAAAACTACATCACATGAAAGAGATGGCGCTTGAAGTCAGGCCATCAAAAGACATGGGCAGCTCGGTAGGGTAAGTCAGAGAGGCAGACAATACCAGCTGGGAGAGTGTTCAAGCTGTGTCTTCTGCAACCAGAAGGCCCTCATCTTCAGCAGATAGCTGGAGCCCAATAGAAAGGGGAGGGAAGTTTTCAATAAGATCCAGGATTGGAAGCTTCAAGGACTGGTCTGGGTTTTAGTATCCAAAATATCTGAACAATTATGGGACCTGCCTAGGGTATCATTCACAGACTGGAGGGCGGATTCAACAGAGCAAGGTGGGAAAACAGTACAAGTGTGAGTGCGTATGTGTGGGGGGGGGAGGTGAATATTTACGTACAGTTTCTGGTCTAAATCTGTGCAACAAATGTGATGAAAGAACTCCCAGGGGTCCTGGGGGGTATACCTCAAAAAATCTTTCCCGCTCTGGGCATTTTGGACAACTCTCCCGAGAAGTTGACACTAAAACTCAAAAGATCTAGTAGATGTTGCTCAAGCCAAGGTGAGGGCAGCACATTTCAGGAACAGCCAAGGTAAGGGTATATCAAGAGGGGAAGGGGAGGGTATTAGGCGGAGAAAGAAGCCTATAGGGAAAGTCACCATCTGCTATAGAGATCACATGGCCACTAAAGGAACTAAAAAAAAAAAAAATCTTGCTTGAAAATGTTATCTTCATCATTGGGTTTCACGATTAGCTGCTAAATATGTTTGGCCACTTCCGACAAGGAGTTCAAGCCTTCTTGTTTAAGATTTACACCAGTTTCCTATAACTACAAACATCCTGAATGCAATCCTTTTCACAATTCTGTTACATGTATATAACTTTGTTTCTAAATTAAAGTTAACCTGTTGATTCTCTACTCTAAGTCTTGGTGTGAATCTCAGAATGATTTGGGAGCATTCACTAGACCATCTGTGATCCTGCTGGCTTCACTCTGTTCCAGGGCTCGGGGTTATGTTTCAGAGTTTACCACAGGTTCTTGTCCCTGTCAGTGATAACAACAGTGGCTAAAGTTGTCAGCGATAATGGCAAACCCGAGATAGGAAGTTGTGCCAGTGGATCCAACAAGGGGGAGTTTGGAATGGATGTAAAAAACAAGAAAGAATGGGTCTCAGTGAAGGTCTATCTATGCCTAGGAAATTAATAAAAAGTTAAAAAAAAATAAAGGCAGAGGGGTAAACATGCACACAAGTTGTTTTGACAGGATTTCAGAAATACCCTGTAGGTTTGGCAGTAGCTGAAGGCTCTCTTGTGCCTACTGTTCCAGGGCTAGGGGGAGAAGAGAGGAAGGATACTGGGTGGGGGGGAGACCCACAGGAATTGCCTGTGCCAGCCTCCATAGACTTGGTTCTTCCCTTCCGGGTCCTACCCTGCTAAAGGAGTGCTCCAGGAACAAAGGAACTTTACTATTTTTTAAAGATTTTGTTTATTTAATTGACAGAGAGAGACACAGCGAGAGCGGGAACACAAGCAGGGGGAGTGGGAGAGGGAGAAGCAGGCTTCCCTTGGAGCAGGGAGCCCGATGCGGGGCTCGATCCCAGGACCCGGGGATCATGACCTGAGCCGAAGGCAGACGCTTAATGACTGAGCCACCCAGACGCCCCAGAACAAAGGAACTTTAAAAGGAGAGATTATCTCTAGTAAAATCATTGGTCACAAATCCTCTCCCCTAGAACCCTGGGCTGAAAAGTCTTTGCCTCACATGCTCATGCAATGGTGTTGGTAGTTTCGATCAGTAAAGTAGTGATGGAGAGAATTTTGGAAATACATTAAAGTCTTTAACAAATGATTATCATACCTAAAAACAATTTTAAGGAAATCATCAAAGAAGCAGACATTTATATACAGAATTAAAGGGTGAAAACATATTATATGCTATAAATTAAATAAATTATAACATAAGGGACAGGTTTAAAAAATGTAGCACATGGAAAACTATAGAGCCATTCGTAATCATTCTTGTTTAAAAAAGAAACTGCTAGAATATAGAAGTTTCCTCTCCACTTATGTGGGCTTCAGAAAGCTCTGAAGTATTTTAATAGTACTGATTTCTAATCCTTTTACTTTTGCTAATAGAGGTACACTCAGAAAGTCTTGATTTTAATGTATTCAAACAGGACATTTTATTCCAAAATTTGTATCTCTAACCAAGATCTCTCTTCTTCTCTCCAGAGCCAGCTGTTGTTTCCTCTTCAATATTTCCATCTGTCTGTCCCATCAACACTTAAAACTCAACATCTCAAAAATTGACCCCCATTATGCCTTATTTCAGGATATGGTCCAAGCCAGGAGTCTCAACTGTCATTCTTGACTTGTCCCTATTTCTTACCTCCCACACCCAGGTACAGTGCATTCTACTTCCTAATATGGTTGGAATTTGCCATGGTCAGAATCCCAGTCACAGTCCGCTCTCACCATAACTGGTAGACAAGTCTCACTCCTAGGCTCCACGTCCCATTTTGCCCTCCTGCAATTAGATCTTAAATTTGAGTAACATTTTCAATGCATTCCATACCAATGGTTGTCCAGTTCTTTAGTACAAAATGAGAAAGCCCTAACAGCACGTGCGCCATTCAGCCATTGGGTCCCTGCTTTCTTTTCCAGCCACTGTCTACTTCTATGACACATTTTTCTTTTACCTCAAAGATCTAATGCTCTTCTTTCCATACTATTTTTCTTCCCCATTAACATCTCTCCATCTAATTCTGCTAAGCAGCCAGCTAACTCCTAGAGACACCTGTGAACAGTCATGCAAACCGGGCCAGGTGCAACCGCAGGGGTGGTCCCTACCCTTATATCATGGTCTAAGTGAGTGGCATGTTTCGGGGTTGAGAACTGAACACCAATGGCACAGTACGAACAACTCTGCCTCCTCCAGATTTCTGCTTAAGTGACAGTGCCTCCAAGAAGCCTTCTGTACACCCCACCCCCTCAACCCCCCTGCAAATACATTCACACACACCTGGAGAGGTCCCCCATTTTACATTTCCATAACAGCCTGGGCTTCTCCTCCATAGCACTTAACGTTTGTAATTATTTGTTTAATGTCTTTCTTCCCCATTATACTGAAAGCCCCATAAAGTAAGAATCCCAGCTGTCTTGTTTGCTGTATTCCCAGAGCTTTCAACAGGATCTGGAACTGGTGGGTGCTCAAATAATTTGCTACAGTTCACAACCTATGTGTAAACTCATGATTTAAAACATAATGTCACGGGGCCTTGATTGTGCTCCCTTCTGAAAGAGGTCGAGCCCATGACAGAGAGAGCATGGGGCCAACAAAACCAGCAAACCTAGACTCTGGGCATGTATGCATAAGTCTCTTGAAACTTGACACATAGATGATTGTCTTAGTGCCAAGGCTGAGACAAGGATTGAGGAAGACAGAGCTTTCCTCTGGCACTGTTGTCTTTGAAAGCCTTTCCTGCACCAACCTATTCTTTCTCAGACAATCGCTGTAAATACTTATTTTCCCATGTCGTCTCCCTATAATTCAGGCCACTTTGACTGTATGGGTCAGTTCAAGTTAAAGTAACTCTGGTTTTGATTACTATCTAATCCACGAGGCAGAAAATAACCACATGACATTTAAACATGTAATTGAAGGAGAAACTGATGGCTATTTGGAATGTAATAAAAATTGATGCTAATAGTCACTCATTAGGGATAAAAAGGCATGATACACTCCGGAAGTCATGTTACCGGAGTAAGAATGATATCTGAGTAAGACCTGAACAATCAGGAGTGACATAAAGAGAGAGAGAGAGCAGGAGGGAGGGAGGAAAAGAAAGGGAAAGAAGGGAGGAAGGGAGGGTGGAGGGAGGGAGGGTGGAGGGAGGGGGCGTGGAGGGAGGGGGCGTGGAGGGAGGGGGGGAGGGAGAAAAGAGTAGCAGGGATTCCTTCTGATTTGCGAACCCAAAAGGGAATGGCATTTCGTAGGCCTTATGAGGAATTATAATTTCTTAGACCAGTTCAATTTTTGGAAATACATAACGCACACACATGCACAGGCGCGCGCACACACACACAAATTTACTCCTCCAAAGAATCTGACATTTGAATAGGCAATGTCTTTGTTGTTGAATCAACATCCATTAAAGATCAGTTTTATTTTTATGGTTATGTCTGTTTTGAGGATTAAATTTTTACAGGATTTAGAAAAGAAGAGGCATTATTTTCCATGTTGTGCATGAAGTTCCCCTTAAAACTCATTAACAGTTGCGTGAATTCACAAATTCTAGGCTTGGTAACAATGAGAAAAAAGGGGGACTTTTTATGTTCTGTCAGCAAGATGTACCTCAGGATCAGCTTGGCTTCTCAGAGTGGATATGAGTTACCTTTAAGGTATTCTTCTTAAGAGAAATCTGCGTGAATTCAGCTCTGTTGCCTCATTTTATGTAGTGAAGGCTGGCCGCCTCCTCCATTCACTGACAGCTACTAATGAGAGATCACTTCCTAAGATCATTACTGGAAATAAGTTCCCTTGTAAAAATTAATCTATTGGTGCCACATAATGCAAAATTTCAATTATTCATTCATCTTATTTATTACCCTATATGTAGGGCTTTTAAGCATCTAGCTGTCCTGATTTCAGAATGCATGTTTTTATGATCACTGAGAAAGAAATAATAGTTTAATATGCTTTTTCTCTGACACTTAAAATTCCACTTTTTTTTAAGGTACTTTTTCATTTGGAGCATAAATTAAAATGTAATTGTACACAGTTATCATTCTGGTTTCCCAAGATCAGAGTATTAAGAGAAGAGCAAATCTTAGTGCTATCAAAATGTTTTTGTGTGTGTCCTATTTGTAATGATTATTCGTTTTCTTTGTCTTAGGACAAAATTTGAGTGACTTTGGTCTTTTCTTAAGGCCCTGTAGGAAGGCGGTATTTTAGAGAAAGAGAACTTCTGTGCATGAACAACCTCATGAAAGAGTTCAGTCCAATTCTACTTAGTTTGGCAAATATTTTTCAAGCACCTACTATGTACAGAGCACTGTGCCAACTGAACTCTGACCCAAGTGCCTGCCTCACGACTGTTTGTCCCTGACCACAGGGGAGGTTGAACGGGCCAGTGAGTGACTCAGTGTAAATGCAATGCCTGTGGCCTCACGTTATCTGGTCAGTGAGCACCATCTTCATTTCCAGGTGAGGTAATAGAACAGCGCCTATTGCTCTGACTGGTGCCATTAGAAATTAATATTATACTGAGATTAATAACAACGATCCTCCCCCCAACCAAATGTGATTATATTTATCTTAGGCTGTCAGTTGTAGGTGCTCTTGTTTCGCCAAAGGATTTATGCGTTTAGTATTTACATCGCTCACTCTATCTTCCCTCAGTTTTCTGTTTGAAGTTAATCCTTCTTACTGAGGAGAATGGAAGCAAAAAAAAAAAAAAAAAAAAAGAGTAGGTTTTCCTTCTCTGTTATCTGTTAACACGATACTGTCATCTTCGGAGAGCAGCTCCTCCATCCCCCTCTTTTCTAGAGTTTTCTAGATCTACATACATAACGGCAGATCTTTCTTCCTTGCCCTTATTATTTCCCATTGGTTTCTGTTCATGTCTTCAGACACTTTAGGAGAGGTGCTGCTGGTATAAGGTGAGCAGGAGTGCTAGACTAACAGTCAGAAGATCTGGTTTTAATCCCCACTCTGCCTCTCCTCACTGCAGGATATCCAGTAAGCTATTTGAACCTCTCCAAGCCTGTTTTCTCCCCTATAAAATGGGTTCAGTAATCTCTGCTGTGCCTTCCTCCTTGACAGGAAAGTGTAAGCAAAAGCTCTTTAAAAATCAAATGTAATATATATATATATATATATATATCTGTATATACATAAATATTTCTTTTATGTTTATATTGCTCATATAGTCAAACATACACATGCATTTATATCAAATATATACACATGTGTGTATTTATACATATATGTGCACGTGTATGTGTGAGTGTATGTGTAGTCATAAGTTCTTTGCTGTATTATAAAACAGAAGATTTTCCAAAGTCATCTCTGAATGAGCAGCCCCTGGGCACATGGATGCTGGGAGTGTGTATGCACACTCACAAGAGGGGGCAGCGATGTGTAGAGGGGAAGGGCGCAGGTGCCCTGTGCTAGACCTGGGATTGAATACTGTCCCTCCATAAATTGTTGGGTATCTTTTTTGAAGGGTCACTTCACCTCCCTGACCTTCACATTCCATATTTGTAAAATGGGGTTAATAAGGGGGCACCTGGGTGGCTCAGTTGTTAAGCATCTGCCTTCGGCAGGGTCCTGGGATCGAGCCCCGCATCGGGCTCCCTGCTCAGCGGGAAGCCTGCTTCTCCCTCTCCCACTCCCCCTGCTTGTGTTCCTTCTCTCACTGTGTCTCTCTCTGTCAGATAAATAAATAAAATCTTTAAAAAATGGGGTTAATAAGTCATTCTACCTCACAGGATTGTTATGAGTATTAAGTGATTTAATGCATATAAAGCACATCAGTGTCTGACACTAGTAGAAATTCAGTGTATTAGCTATTACTAGTGTTGTTACATAGTAAGCATGTCAGTAATTTAGACCTTCCTATACTTTGTGAGCCACATTTATATGAGAAGATCATAAATCTTATCACTACATCTTTTGAATTTTACTTCAATGGAAGTTAGCTTTTCTAGCTATCAAGGTAGAACTTATGATATTTATTTTTAGTAAAGACAAGAATCTTATTTCTTTAGGATTAGGAAGAAAAAACATATCAATAGTTGTCCTGAAAGTCATTTATTATAATGACTACTTTGTAGAAATTAGGTAGATTTGTTTTTAAATATGATAATAGGTGGAATATATGCCAAAAAAAGTAAAAGCCCAATATAGGAAATGCATATATTAAATATCTGCTTTGTGAAAATAACATATTTGAAACCACAGGTTTTCATTTGACAAAATCACTCCATTCTTTTCCTTAAAAGGTAATCAGAGATATACATAAAACTTTATGTACAAGTTTCCTCATTTTAACCCTCTTTGTACAAGGATAATTTTTCAGTACATTGTGGTACAGTCACACAATGGAATATTATTCAGTCATTAAAGTTTATTTTGAAGAACTTAGTTTAGACGTATTTATGATATAAGTTTAAATGAAAAGAAAGGTGACCTACAAATGGCTTTATAGACTAAAATGCCAAGTGTAGGTACATACATTACGTTAAAAAAAGAGTGCGAGCAAATGTAACAATGTAAAATGTAATTTTCTTGGTGGGAGAATTCAAAGTATTTTTATTATTATTTTCTTCTGAATACATACACACACACACATATTTATGTCTATATGGCTGTTTTGCAAAAGTTCAATGTTATACTTTTATAATGAAAAAAAAAAAACAACCTGCTACAAAGTATTTCAACTTTTTAACCCATTGCCTCTCCAGATAGATAAAACAAAACACTTAACAGGAAATCCATTTACACAAAGTCATTAGAAAACCAGTTTGGTCAGGCACCTCTAAAATTTTTCACTTGGAAAATCACATTCAACGTTTCCCAAACGAAACAGACATTAATGGAAATAGGGGCACATTTTGTAGATTGGAACCTCAACCAGCTGTGGCCCCCAGCAGCTGAGCTCTCTCCTCAAACAACAGTGCTGGTTGCAGGAGGTCAGAGGGGGGAGTTGCAGCAAGGGTAAACTCAGAAATCTCGAGCTAAGCCTCCTGAGCAAGGAGCATCACCAGGGAGGGTCTTCAGATCACGAAGGAGGCAGCAATTTACCACGGATTTAATTTTGGTGCTTATTTCAGAACCGAATTATAGTTACACATATACGTTTTTACTATTACTAAGAAAGAGAGGCAGATAGGCACATTGGCTCTGAGCCCAGTGGAGAGAGATACAGAGAGAAACAGAGACAGAGACAGACACACAGGAGGGCAAGTATGAAAGAGGATCTCCAAAGAAGACAGAGGGAAAATGCACTGTACTTAAACTATAAACAGCTCTCCCCACAATAACTGTTCAGTTTCTCTCAACCGATCCTTTAGTTAGAAAGTCTCCATCACAAACGGTAGACACCACGACCACCACCACCACGACCACCACCACCACCACCACCACGACCACCAAAATCTCAAAGCGCTGTTAAGAAGTACTTGCACAAAGTGCAAAAGAACAAGAGGTACTCTTACTCTTGGGGTACTCCAGAGGGATAGATAAGAAAAGCCCTTTAATAAATGGCAATCCGACAAAACCTGTTCCCATTTGGCTGAGCTTTCCTTTTGAATCATGTTGTAAAACTTCCCAATTGGTTCTAGCTACAAATCAAGTAAGTCCACTGAAGTGGAATTTACACCGGAAAAACAACAACAACAACAACCAAACAAAAAAACCAAAAAACAAAACCAACATTCTGCTTTTACTGTCAAATATGAATTTGATGGGGTCAGAAATATATCTCTGGTTGATCTTAAATTTTGTACCCAGTGGGGTCTCTATGACCAACTCACCAGTTTTTTTAAACTGGTTTGTCCCCCCCACCCCCACCACCTCTACTTGGTTTTCAGTTGTTTTAAAATTATAAAGCAGGGGCGCCCGGGTGGCTCAGTTGTTGAGCGTCTGCCTTCGGCTCAGGTCATGATCCCGGGGTCCTGGGATCGAGCCCCGCATCGGGCTCCCTGCTCAGCGGGGAGTCTGCTTCTCCCTCTCCCACTCCCCCTGCTTGTGTTCCCTCTCTCGCTGTGTCTCTCTCTGTCAAATAAATAAATAAAATCTTAAAAAAAAACTAAAGATACTCTTTAAAAAAAAGGAAAAAAGATAAAATGATAAAGCAAACATGATTACATTTCATAGAATTCTTTTTTTTTTTTTCAGAAGGTTGAAAGAATGGTTTCCTTCAAACCAGGGAAATGGACCACCCACTTAAATTCAAGATTATGCCAAAGGAAAATAACAAGGAAGCATTCCATTCTCTGAACTTTGCTCACTGGGCTTGTTAGAGTAATGCTACAATTGAATATTTCGATTTAGGACTATTCAGGAAAGCTAAATGTAGAGCTCCTAGAAAACATGCCTCTCCCAAATGTCTTGTACTTGCATTACTTGGTTAAGACCTATCTTGCTGTTCTCTTCTCCACTAGGGAAAAAAAAATCAGCCCAAGAGTAGGGCTGACGTTTCCCTAGCAGGCTGCAGCACTACACCACTTAATTACCCACAGGGAGATGTGAGGAGTGGCCCTGTGCACAGTTCAGTTCTGCCCCAGGGCACTAACCCAGCTGCTCACATTAGTATGTGGTAAAAACACCTGCCAGGCCACGGCCCTTGACTACTGCATTTGAGAAAAGATCAGGATTCAATAAGCTGGTCAACCATCATGTTGTTCTAAAAGATCTATACAATGGAAACATCCATGTTCTGGAAAATGAAAACACAGGGGGAAAAATGTAAATAGGAAAAGGGATAGTACAAAGAACCAAACTGTCAAAATTTATTGACATAAATGTTATATAATATGAGTATTTGGGCAGAATGATGCAGAGTAGAGGTGCCAAGTGAACTCAGCTAGCATCGCTTCACACCCATCAAAAGAAAGGGCATACAGGTCTTAAAAGCTTTGCTTTTCCCCTCTGTTCTTATCCTTAATTAGCGATAGCATGCCAACTTTGTAAATTAAAAAAAAAAAACACTGCTTAAAAAATCTGCATTAAACAATGGGTTAAAAGGTAAACCATGTAAGTCATAGCCAAGCATTTTCTTCTAATCATCTGTTGTTGCATAAGCACATATTTAGTCCCAAATGAGAGTTCTGTGCCTCAGGAATACCCAAAATTTGGCAAGCCAGAGTAAGAACTTCTAAGCCCTCAAGGCTTGCCAGGGCTCCAGGGCTTATGGCCCAAGGAGAAAGACTGGCTGAGAGGCAGAGTGCAAAATTCTGATACACAAACCCCATTCTCCAGCTCCCCCTTACTTCCCATCTACTCCGTACCCCCTACCTAGTAAACCAACCTCCAAGCACTGAAAACAAAACAGAACGAATTAATGGCCCCTGTTCTGTTTCATTATTTATGCCCTTCTCATGTACCACACTAACCAAGGGATGCTCTTTGATGATTATATCTCCAAAGAACATTACTGTGATCATGGTATGTGCTGGAGAACCATAGATAATTAATCAGTCAAACTGAGAGGTATGGATAAGAATAACTTTTGGATTTTATAAAAGTAAATTTAATGCATAAAACCTGCTAGGAACTGATTAATCAAATAGCCTCTTTACTCATAGTTAAATCAAGGCATATACTACATACAGCTGACTGCAGATTCAGGCCTCATTCCAAAGAGGAGGAAAGAAAACTGAGTTTAGTTTTGCTCCTTGGTCAACTTTCCCTCTTAATTCTAATGGCATATGAGTATCTGCAAAAGAGGTTTTCCTGGAATGGAACTCTGTCCTAACAAATCCAGTAGGGAAAAGAGCCACTAATTTATTTGACGTGATTTCTACTTGTCCTGTGATAAACCAGTGAGTCACTGTACCATCTGGATTCAGGTTGTAAAGCAGAAATGGAAAAAAAAAAAAATCCCACGCTCCTAAAACCAATAAGACCATAGAAATGACTGTAAGTACTGTTCACCCACATTTTCACAGGTGAGTCTAAAGACAGATTTGCATGATTTTAAGAAGGTGAGTGTTTTGTGGATGACAAAGGAGCTAGCCACCTTTGTCTTCTGCCGCAGCAAACCATGTCGAATTCTGGGAGTGTAATATGAAGAGGAAAAGGAAAAGAGAATTGGACGGCCTTTTGTTTCTTAAAAAAAAAAAGAGAAACCAACAAAGACCTGTTTCCTTTTCCCTCTTTGTCAAATGAAAGCTCTTCAGAGATGATTGAGCTCTTGTATGCTACTGTTTGAATCCTGTAGGACATTATTCTGTGTCGCTTTGCTCTAAGTACACCAAAGGACGCTGATACTTTTGAAGGTAAAAACTGCTTTGTGGTGCATAGGGGACCTCTGTGAAGGTATCTGATCCTTGGGAGAAGAACATCATACTCTCCTCTCAGTGAGAGCTTGCTTTAAGGAAATACATTTCCATGCTAGTTTACCAATTTGCCATAGATGTGGCAGGCCAAAGGCATTTGGGAATGGGTAAACCAAGTTCTAGAATTAACTGAAGGAGAATGTACAGAGAATGCACAATCCCATTTTCTGAGGGTGCAGACTGACTGATTTGTCAATAAGACAGCATTTACAACCGAATCAGAGATGGGTTCTTACCTCTGGTCCTCTTGCTCTCCCCCATGTTCACTTGGGTCTTCACCTTGCCCCTGGAAAGTCGTTCTAGAAACCACCCCTGCACTGTAATCTGAGACCTCTATAGAACCACAGAGGAACAGACACTGAATTTATGTAATTCTCCCCATTTGCTGCTTTTCTAATACCCGTTCAGTGCAACAAGACATACTGAGTCTTCACATTTCTACCACTAATAAAAGATACATTGCAACAGTTTTTCTAATTACCATTTTTAAAGGAAAATAAATGTTTAGAGAAAAGGTTGGAGGCTCTTTCTGGGAGATTAGCTTAACTAATCAGGGTACAACTGAATAATTTTCTTAAGATTACTCTAATCATGTCAGAACATTTTAAAAGCTTGAGAACAGATAATAAAAGTAATCTCGTTCTTGGGCTCTGTGTATAAGCACAAAATATCTTCAAGCTCTAAAGAATACTATTAGGATTTCTGCAAGACCCTCTCATTGATGTGAAATCATGTCAATTTATAAAACACTGTTATTTTAAGTATAACGATATATTCCCCTTAAGAAAGAGCCGCTAGCCTGAGGAATGTATTCTTCCCACATGAGCTCCTCAGGTTCCTTTGGCGGATGCAGGATCGAATGGGCCATTTCATACTTGCTTGGTAATGACTGACATGGAATAAGGGAGGGGGCACTGCCAAGGACACAATGAACTGTTGAGGAAGGACAATGCAGCTTCTAATTTACAGTGAGAGACTAGTTTACCAATGGGGCTAGCGTAAGACAAAGTGGTTCCCGTGTTTACAGACGCTGTGGTAAGACAGACAAATCTTTTGTCATTGAGTTATAATGGCCCATGCCAAGAACATCTATATCCTTCAGCAGAGGAAAGAACACAAAGCAAACTGGGAAGCTTCTGCATTAAAAACTGAGCCTTCATTACCTGGCTCATCAAAACAGCTTTGCATTTTACCTTTCCCTTTACAAGTAAACTATTTCAAGTAACCGAACTGCAAGCCATTTTTACACACCAGACAGCACTTACGTGTCTATTTAACACGAACTAAAAGAAGCTAATGGAATTCTTTAAGAGTTATTTTTGCTCGGAGCAGCCCCTCACAGAGGAAGGGAAATGCATGTGGAAGGAAGAAGCTGTAGTGCTCCTCCAGGGCACGCGGCTGCAACAAGCAGCCAGTCTTGTAGGGCACGTTCAAGTGCTGAAGAAGGTGCTCAAGGAATGGAAAACCACAATCTCAGACAGAAAGACCTGCATCTTGCTCTGGCCCATGGCTGCTCAAATTGAGCCTTTTGATTTAATCGGAAGCCTTCAGAGGAAGAGCCCTGGCGGTATCAGGTTCCCAGTGTAAGGAGAGCAATTTTTCTGCACGGTTGAGTGTTCTGGAGAGACAAATACGCAACACACAAAGGCATGTGGCCTGCCCTCTGGGACTTTCTCTTTCTTACATGTTAATGAAGATTAAAGTGTAAGAAAGTACAGACATCCGTTGAACAGATAATTAATGATGATTGATGATTTACTTTTAATTTGCGCCCCATGGTTAATTCAGGTAAAAGACACAGATGCTTGAAACTTCTGGCGTCGGGAAATTGTTGAGTGTTCAACATGGACTGACGGACATCTACACCGGCATTTGGAATGGCCAATATTGTCCATTAAATAATTTTCATTAGGTGGATATTGAAAGAGAAAGCTCCATCTGTTTAAAAGAAAGAAAGATTCTCCTTTCTCTCTTGGGATCGATTTTTTTTCATCTCTTTCATTATTTTATTTCCTGAAAGTCTCTGATGCTTTCTTGGACACAGCCACTTAAGCAATTTCCTTTTTTGTTTTCTTACAGAAAAGATGGGTTTTGTTTTGCAGGGTGTGGATGCATAGGTATTTATTTAATCCTATTACAGAATAGTCTCTCTCACACATCCTCTTCTTTCTCTTTAGATATACGTGTGTATGGAGACACGCACGCACATACATCCAGGCACCCTGTGACGGGTGCAAAGGTGAAGGAGCGACAGCAGAATTGTGTGGGTAGAAATATTTCAAACTTCAGGCTATAAATGCCGTAAAGAAAGCACATCAGCATTTTCTCGCTTTTGCCGGCGCAGCACGGCTGTGCCCAGTACAGGTTGTTGCTGCATTGTGCAGAAGTCTGTGTCAGTCCCACATCAAATGATAAGGCTGTTTACAAGTGGTAAATTTAAGGCCTTTATGATTCCTCAGAGTTTATCTCCCTAAAGATGGCAAAGTTTGAAAACAGTAGAAGATTTGGGGTTTTACCACCATATTGTAGAAACGCTTAATGCTTCATTTACTGACCCAGACCTAGAATGAATGTCAGTAACGGGGCAGCCTCAATGGGCCTGAGTTCCACGTGAGTATTTATCACTCTTATATTGGGAATGAAGACAGAAATTCTGACTGAGCAATTCTAAAGCTTCCACGTGCTGACTGAATTCATGCAGACACTCTGTGCTTGAGTCTTAGAGGCTTTGCTAAATTTCCCTCACTCAGGTTTGCTCACTAGCCTCTATTGTGCTAGACTTTATGGTCTAGAGGTACCAGCCTTAGAAATTCATTGGCTAACACCCCTTCTCCATATGGGAAGAAAAAAAATTCAAAAAAGCAACACTCTATGACTTGCAAAGTAATGAACTCTCTTCATTCTGTAACTACAAAACCAACTGACACTGAATAAAAATGATGTTAACATAATCACCCATAAGCATGAAATTGCTAAAACCCACCCTCATTATCTCTGAGTGATGTATAAAACCCAACACAATCATTGTGTCCCTCTAAAAACTCTGAATATTAATTATGGCACTTTTATTTTTATCTTTATTTGTGTGTTTTGTTTTGATGTAAGCAGTAATGGGAAATAAAACATTTTTCTTTTGATGGAGAGAATAGAAGATGAACCAAAGGGAGTTAAGAAGACCAATTTTAGTGTAAAAGTGACTTGTACCAGCTACCCGAGAAGCTACAACAGTGGTTTAATGAGTTATGTTTTCAGAAGGGAAAGAGTAAATGAGCATTTAAAAAGCTTCATTCATAATTAAGTTATGTTGTGTCACTCCAAACATACATTTTAAAACACAGAGCACCCCATGATCTCTGCCTCACTCTATTTTTCTTTGACTTTTAGCTTTCACTTTCATTGTTGTTCTCTCTTCCCGTATCCTGCTGGTACAATAAGTTTTCACAGTAAGGAGGTGGTTTACCACTGGATGTGCCTGCCCCAGCTGCAGATTTCCAGTCTAAATAGCTGCTGTAAGTCTCCTCTGTCAAAGCTAGCAAATATTTACTTTTCCTCTATGTTAAACATATCCATTTTCTTTTTCCTTCACCAGTCTTGAGGTTTAATGCAAAACAAACAGTTTTATTAGTTCTGCCCTCCTCCCCCCCACACACATTGTATCTTCATGAATTACTCAATGTGTTTAAACAGATCACTGTTGATATTGTGCTGTGGGCAATCTGGAGCCGGGCATTTTGTTACATAGCCGGCACCCTGGATGGTGGAGTATGATTCTCACTGTGTAGCTGGAATCACGGAGCTCTATAATTCATGGACATACAGGAATACATTTATCAGCACGGATTACATGTGGCTAGGAAGGAATTTCCATAAAGACTTCAACGTTACAAAAACCGAGCTCAATTTAAACCAAGAAAATGCGTGAAGCAAAGAATCTATAACATTTTGTCAAATTCCAGATCTAATTATATTTTAAAAGGCTAAAAACAAAACAAAACAAACCCACATGCTGACAGTTTACACATCCGTTAGTGAGGAATACCCAGTCGAAATTTTTACCACAAAAGCTAATGACCCTATTAACTCTAATTTGTTTACTCACCAGTCTGGAACAGTGTCTTCCACAGGTACCTCTTTGATGTTCAAAATTAAGCTTCCTAGAGGCTTGAGAAATTAAATGCTAAAGGAGGTCAATTATACAACAGTTGCCTTAAAGACAAGGATTGCCACTCCCATGTTGCCTTAAATTGACTATTTTTTTTTTCCTTGATGAACAGATGAACACAAATACAACAAGATTACTACTCAACACATGTTAAACCCTCCTCCTGATGCGCTTGGATGTGATGGATAGCTTTGAATGAGTGCACCTGAGCGTGCTGGAAAGGACTTAATTAAAACTGGCAAAATATTCAATGCTTTTTCCTTAGGTAAAATTTGACCTACACACCAAAATATTGTTCTAACTGAAAAAACAAAGTCAAAATGTAAAAACACGTTTGATAAAAGTAGAGAATTATTCTATTATCACTTGGAAAGCCCCATGTGGTAGAAAATTTAGTACCCAGGATAGCGTAGGCAAACCATTCAGGTTTTTCCCTATGGTTTAGACATCAGCACTATTATGAAATAGTTGTGAAGTGGAAAAAGCATTCTGGTTATTGGAAAATAAATGAACACACCAATTGTAAGACAGTTGGAATGTGCTAGGGGAATAAACCCTACAACAGCTTTTTTGTTAATATCCTGAGTTCTGTAGCATTTCTGTAATAATGGGTAACAAAAGTATTTTGCAGAGGCACGGCCTTGCTCTCAGGGGCCAGTGCTAACTTTTATGCTCTCTTTTCATGCTTAACACAATCCCTGTGTGCCCCCACCTTCTAGATAGATGCATGGGTACCTATTCTGCCTACTCTGGGGGCATCAACTTCCCTGATAGGAGTTTTATTTGACTTTAGAAAAGATACATGATTCAGAAACACATAAACATTGTATATATGATTCTAGATGCTGCAAACTGAGCACGATAACATGAATTCCTCAAAGACTCAAAAAAAATAAATAAAAAATAAACGGGCCATGAGTTGAAAAGGGCCTAGTTATCTGGTTCAAAAACAAGTTTGTCTTCCTCCCTCTTACTGGCTCTAAGATCACTTTTAGTTCTCTCCAACTTCCCAGTTTCCATCCAGTTGCATTTGTTAATAATATAACTGCAGCTCATTGGCTGCTGAATACATTAGAGGGTGCAAAGCAGAGGACACACCCAGGATTTCTAGGTGGCTGACACGATTGAAGGGCAAGTCAGTGCACATGAGGCTGGTGGGTGAGGGAAGGACCTCCGAGATTTGAATCCTTCTTCTGTCTCTTATTAGGTGGGTCTGGGCCTCAGTTTCCTCATATATAAAGTAGAGAGA
Source organism: Callorhinus ursinus (assembly GCF_003265705.2). Classification (NCBI taxonomy): domain Eukaryota; kingdom Metazoa; phylum Chordata; class Mammalia; order Carnivora; family Otariidae; genus Callorhinus; species Callorhinus ursinus. The sequence goes on along the minus strand of NW_027397079.1, from coordinate 13,162,705 downwards.
ATGGTAGTATCTACTTCAATGTGTCAAATGCAATAATACATATCGAAGGGACCATAGCGAGAGGCCCATACATATCAGTCTTCCTATTTAGGGGTCCACGACCAAGCAAGTAGCAGTTCAGTCTCTACCCCAGCTCCCCGTGAGATGAGATGCCATTGATACGGAGCAACGTGGTACTAACACTATATCCGGCCTTAGGAAAAATAAAGAAACAGTTAGTAACATTGACTCTGTGTTTATTTAAAATCTTGATACTTTGTTTACCAGGGGTTATGGTACAAATTTTGATTTTTAAAACTACTGCTTTAAGATATCATTTATTTTTATTATTGACTTTTTGGGGTGCCCCTTAAATTTTGTGCCTGAGATGAGTGCCTCATGCACTTCACCCTTATCCTGTCCTGACATAGAAGCTCCAAGCATAAGTTCTTAGGAGAGCTTCAGGAGTGTAAAGAGATCTGGAAATCCTGGGCACACTCAGAGATGGGGCCGGGGGGAGGATGGTATATTCAGTCTAAGGAGGGTTGGTTATCGCCTTAGCGTCCAGGAGCAAATAGGTTTTCCGTAGGCTAAAAGCAGAAACCCCAAGTTTCATGCTGCCTGGGGTCCAACCTGCTCTGTCTTTGCTCTGAGACCCAATTAATTTCCCTCAAGAGGCTGTAGCATCGATCAGTTTTCAGAATTTGTCTTTTTAAGACCTGCAAGCTCAGGATTGGCGTTGGTTGTGGAGAATGGGGGGCTCCAATGGTGCAGAAAAAGAACAGGAAAAATTAACTATGAAACCGTTCCCTGAATCGCGGTGCATTCTTTACAAGATTTAGGACAATTTCTTATCATGTTATCTGCAAACAAAAGGTGAAAGGAAACTGGAGCTGCACACAAACACTGAGTTACCGCAAGGGCGATTTAACAGTCTTATAGGAGCAGTCTCATGCCAGTCATACTTTAAAGAGCGGATTGGCAATATCTGTCTTCAGTCCCAATCATGATTGCATAGTGCCTACAAAAGCCCCTTTTCACTATTTCTGGGGGGGATTTCACTGATAATGGGGCGGAACACAGAGACAGCAAACAGAAAGCACTGGGAAAGAGACTGTGTCTAGAGAGACCATTCCTGGGTTGTTACGGATAGACTTTTTCAAAGCATATTGGAGAAGAGCTCTAGAAATACACTTGATAGAAACTTCCCACTTCAAGGGTGGGCACTGAGCAAATAAGAAGGACAGTGGTGTGCAGTCAGTGCTATAAACTCTCACACAAGAAGGACAGTTCTAGCCTAGCCCAATCCAGTTGGAATGACTAGAGCAAAGAGAAAAAAAATACAGCAGATTGGGGCCTGTGGAAGTGGAAACATGCAGGCCAGGAGAGAACAGAGGCAAGTCCCTATTCACTTTCAGCTAAAAATTTTCACACACTTGAGTAAGAGAGAACTGGAACTTTATGACTGAGCCTCATAGAATATTATTTAAAGATGTCTGTATGTGGTTACGCTTTTAAAAGTGTCATGCATTTAAACAAGTGTTGGTTTTAAGGAAGAGAAAGCTTAGATGTCATTCCTGACTCCACCACTTATTAACTCTGGTGTGTGTCCATTGGGGGATTCACTTAACTTCTCTTGGACTGAGTTACCTCATCTGTAAAATGGGAATAACCAAGACCTGTCTCACAGGTCTTTCCAAAGTAGTGCCATAATATATAGGAAATGTCCTGTGTGTTGCCTAGAACGTCCATTCGACATTCATTCCTCATCTTTCTCTACTGTCTCCCAGGCCCCAGGCTTTGTACTAGTAAATGTCAGAATATTGAGTATACATTACCTTCAATCCATGCTGTGAAGTGCAGGGTGTGCCTTTCTACAAAAATTGTTTTGTTGCTTTCTTCAACTTTGCTATAGATAGTGACAGAACGAAGGGTCCCCTCCCCATCAATGGCAGTCATGCCTAACAGACCAGAGAGGACAGACTGGGCCAGAAGCCCCGACCTCACCCCCAACACACCTCCCATGCTGCCTCAACAAGGCCCATGACTGGTCTAGAAGTGTTACACTTCATACAACGTCAAAAACATTGTCTTTTCACAGATTTCTGCAAAGTCAAATGATCTAATGTGAAACTATTCTGTAGACAGAAAATTTGTCTTACTCCCCCCCCCCCAGGAGAACAACATAGCCATTTGCTACTCATTTTATTTCACTTTTTTCTTCAAAAGAAAATTTATAACAAAAGTACAGGTTAGCCCAAACTGTAGAGAAATCAAATGATCTGAATATATGACAACCTTTCCTCCAAACCTGGAATTTTTAATATGATGCTAATCAGGTAGGCACAGAATAAGTTAGTGAACCAAAGCTTTAAATTAAAAAAAAAAATACTGCTACTACAATTTCAAAAATGGAATTACAAATCCTATATCCTCACAGGAACATACAGGAAAGGTCTGAAAGAGTCAAACCCTCATTTTCAAGAACCTTCTCTGGGTTAAGTTTTTAAAGTAGTAATAGTGTTTACTGTTTTTCCAAACTGTAATTTCTTTGTTCATTTTGCAGCTGAAGAACATATTATTTATTGTGAGTTGACAGGATTACTGCTGGTGTACTTTCTTTATTCCATTTGTTTTTAAATATTTATATAAATCTCTTAGTTGATGCTGAAAATTATTTTCTCGTAAACTTCTTTTAAAGTCAGCTTTGCAGTATTCTCTAAGAGGAAAGGGGGGGAAAAAGTAGAAAACTTACCTAATGCTGTGGTCTGGACAGTCCACTTACCAAGAGGTGGCCTGCCTTATATGGCTAGTTTGTAGGTTCTGGTACTCATGATAAGTTTAAACAGCATGACCTTTAATTAGGAATGATTTTGGAACAAGAAAGCAAGCAATGGGATAAGATGCAGGGAATGCATACTAAAACCTGTCCATTTCATAATTGCAAGTTTTCTTTTTTATTTAAACTCCTTTAAAAAAATCATTTTGTGGATAGTGTGGAAGCAGGGATTTGGGGTTATTTATTAGGCCAGAAGTTTTCAGTGAAAAGCTCTCCATTCTTCCCCTCTTACTTAAAGATTTACCTACTGTAGAGTTATTGGAACTATTTCTCTCACTTTATGGATATATGTTATTGCCATAACTAATGCAAATAAATACATTTACTTTTAGCGGAGTTTTCTAGATAGTCTCAATAAAGAAACTGACCTTAACATCTGAGGGTTTCTGCTTAATCTTAAAAAAAAAAAAGTTACAATTGCTCCGCATCTAGCTAGTAAAGGTAGAATATATAATTTCTACAGAAAGTCTGATATAACATCTGAAAGGACATTTTTCAAGCATATGGGAGCCCAGCAAATCAAGGGCAGACCTTAGCAGGCTGAAGACACTCAGGATCTACTGGCTAAATGATTCAAAATGGTATAAATGATGCCACAAAAATGTTTTAGCAGAGTGCCTATTATCTGCAACTTTTTATGAACCATGGGAATATCCTCCTTAACTATGTAAGTTTCAGGAAAATGTAAGGGAACCTCACCTTTACGACAGAGACTTAATGTATTCAAATAACCCTGCCTATTTGTTTTCTTATATTTCTGCTTGTTCCAAAAACAATTATAGGGCGCCTGGGTGGCTCAGTTGGTTAAGCGACTGCCTTCGGCTCAGGTCATGATCCTGGAGTCCCGGGATCGAGTCCCACATCGGGCTCCCTGCTCAGCAGGGAGTCTGCTTCTCCCTCTGACCCTCTTCCCTCTCGTGCTCTCTATTTCTCATTCTCTCTCTCTCAAATAAATAAATAAATAAATAAATAAATAAATAAATCTTTAAAAAAAAATCACCAAAAACAATTATAGTCTCAAAAAGAAAGCACAGACACTTAATTAGTATCATTCTACAGATGCTCCTTAATAAATCAAGATGATAAATATGTGTCTAATCCACATTCTGGGCTATTTCTAATCTAAATGAGTCTAGGTTTGTGCACCTGATGCATTACCTAGGAACTGGAGGGCAAATTAATACCACTATGGAAGAGTAAAATGTACTTCACTATTTATTATTTATGTCTGGTTGTTTCCTATAAAAACACTTTTAAGTGCAATAGACAATCTGGTTCATAGACTCCACAGCAGAAATATGTCCTGATTTCGAATGTAGGTGGAAGTCCAGGAGCCTGGTTGATAAATGGGTTAGCCAAGAAGTCAGATTTAGATGTTTATAAGCACTGAGCTTTTCCTATAAAGAAATGAACTTTCATGTTTAAAATGTAAGGGAGGAAACCACGCTGAACCAGTAGACAGCAGGAAGGTCTGAATTAGAATAATTCATAAATACACACTTCATGTGTTACAGATCTACCAATTCCACACCTTTCTTCACTCTTTTGTGCAACTTTTCATTAAGGAAAAAAAAAAAAAGGCTTCTGTTTCTATTGCTGGCCCCTGCCCTGTGACTCGGGAATGTAGAGGAAAATGATACAGTCCTAGGCCTTTAAGGAACATGGTAGATTTTTCTCGAAGAGAGGCATTAGGCAAACAGAGGACAATGATACAGAATAAGGCCACAACAGAGGGCTGGGGAAGGTTGGCAGCCTGGAGGACGAAAGCCAGCAGGGGAAGTCCCCGTGGTGAAAAAGAGTTTGGGGTGGCTGGGACGTTGGGCTGCTGAGGGCAAGCAGTGAGCCTGAAAAGACAGTGGGGAAGCAGGAGACGAGGTTTCAAGGAGGACTTCGCAGAGCTGTGCTGAACACTTAGAACTTCATCCTGAAGGTGATAGAGAGTTCACTGAAGGGTTTTGGACCAGGTGTGACACTTGGTACCCCAAAGCAGACTCTTGGAGGCCCATGAGTCAGTACTTAGCATGCGGCTGGGCAGCGCTAGGGTTCGGCCCAGTGTTGTCTCTGTCTCACTGTAGCCTTTCCTTTTGGAACTCCTCTTCCAGCACTGGTGACCTCCCACTGCTGGAGACCACCCCTGGCATATTTGACCCTCCTCAGTTCGGGAGCCCCCCCGGTACCCACCTCCTGCAACAGTCCCTGGGTTGGTCCTTCTGAAGATGTCTTGTACTTACCAGTTACTTCTCATGCCAGAATCAAAGAGAAAGCAGCACCTCTGTTTTAGGAAACAGTCTTCACGGACAGGGGAGGCCTACCTCACCGACTCAACTTAAGTCACACGAGGAACAACTATTCTGATGAATATCATAGAGAAATTTACATGGAAATAGTGGTTATTATTTGTAAACCTGATAGCAAACACCACAGATGGCAGGCATTTTGGAATGCCCTTTCCTAGGTAAGAAAATGAAGGCGTGGAGAACTTGCCAATTGGGGTCGGGGGAGCTGGAGTCTTTGAGGCCTCCGGAGCACGGCCGATACTCACCAAGCCCTGGGAGGGCATGGAGCATGGACCGGGCAGAAGGTGCACACCGAGTAGGAGCCAGTCCAAATGCCCTCCCCACCTCTCCCCTTCACCCGCCAGTGAATCACATTTTTTTGTGGGGGAGGGCTCATAACAACCTCTTTATTTATTTTATTTTTGTTTAAGTAGGCTCCACGTTCTGCGTGGAGCCCAGTGTGGGGCTTAAACTCACAACTCTGAGATCAAGACCTGAGCTGAGATTAAGAGTCGGATGCTTAACTAACAGAGCCACCCAGGCGCCCCTATAATAACCTCTTTTTTTTTTTTTTAAAGATTTTATTTATTTATTTGACAGAGAGAAACACAGCGAGAGAGGGAACACAAGCAGGGGGAGTGGGAGAGGGAGAAGCAGGCTTCCCGCGGAGCAGGGAGCCCGATGTGGGGCTCGATCCCAGGACCCTGGGATCACGACCTGAGCCAAAGGCAGACGCTTAACGACTGAGCCACCCAGGCGCCCCTGTAATAACCTCTTTAAACACAGAAATTCTCTCTCCTCACTTCCAGAGTATTATATGAACCTTACTTTGGATATTTTACTGGGATATTTTTTAAATTCTGAAACTGTTTACATATACATTTATTTGCTTACTTATGTACTTGCCTTTTTCAAATGTGATTATTAATTTATTGAATACTCATTTGAATATTCAATGGATAGTCAACTAATAATTCATTGACTAAGTAATCATTTACCTAACTTTAATAGGTTTTATTTTATTTTATTTTATTTAAAGATTTTATTTATTATTTATTTGAGAGAGAGAGAGAAAGCGAGAGTGAGCATGAGCAGGGTGAAGGGCAGAGGGAGAAGCAGACTTCCATGCGGGACTCGATTCCAGGACTCCGGATCATGATCTGAGCCGAAGGCAGACGTTTAACTGACTGAGCCACCCGGGCGCCCTAATAGGTTTAATTTATTTGTTTCATTAGAAGTGTTTGTTTTGGGCCTATTATTACAAGACACATTTACCCCTCTGGAGAATTAGGGCTGAACGTGGCAAAAAGTTATGGCTAGCTCTGGAGAAAGTAGGGAAATCTCCAGAAGGCGAAATTCTCTCCCCACCCTTTTTGTACTCAGATTATTCTTCCTCCCTTTTCAAGGATCAATGTCATGGCTTTGGCTTTAAATGACCTTAAAGATCACACCAATTTTAAAAAGAAGGGGGGAAAGAGTCCATTTAAAATACTTTCTGCTGTGAAAGTTAACTACCAATAAACATGGTCTAACTTTTGAGAGTCTCTGTTGTTCCTTGAGGCCACTGTGTCACTATTTCCCCTTCATGTAATAAGCACTGTACACACTCCCACGGAAGACATTTATATCACTACTGAACTCACATATGGAGGAGACGATGCTGAGCTCCAAAGAGTGAAATTGAATGTTGACGCAGATAAAGCTTGAAAGGGGGAAAGTGAGCATTTAATTAGGGGGTTTGCTTGCATCTGTTCTCTCAGTTTTAGTCGTATTTTACTATCTAACTCTGATGCTGTATTCCACTGAAATAAATTACAGACTTACGAAGGTTCCACCCTTCCGTAGACGCGTCTGATTTTAGGAGGACGGTCTGGGCACTCTCATGTGCTGTGGGATGAACTGTTTGATTTCATCTCCTCTTCCCTAATTCACATCATCGCTCACCCTTAGCCCCTCTGTAAATTCCTTCCTCTTTCTGTGCTGTTTTGACCATAACTGACATCATTTCAGTATGGAATGAGAGCTAGGCGGCTGTCAAGTTTTGTTTCCAGCCCTCTGATTCCTTATTGTGACCTTAATAAGGCCCTCTTGCTGGGTGCCAGCCACCTGCAAGAAGGTCAGTGCTGTGGATGAAATCTATAAACAGTAGCGATCATACCCTAAGACAAAACACAGAGGTTATCAAGCTTTCTCTAAATGAGGAAAACAGTTGGTAAGGAACAAGGAGGAAGCAGAGTGGAAGGGAAAGGGATCTAACAATTACCAAAAGTGTTAAAGAAAAATTAGACTGTGGCTATAAAGCCTAAACTTCATAATCTTAGGAGAGTGACAAACTCCGTTCAAGAAAGCACTCCTTTCAAATTTTCCATCCCACGGAACAAGTCAGACCCCACCTCGGTAATTCGACCATATTCCATTCATTGAGCAACTTTACTGCCTGATTTTGACCTCTATAAAATAGAAACAGGATTGCCTAATGTAGCTTTTTTCTTTAGATCACCAAAGTTACCTATCAATTCACCCCCTCACTTAGAGTATGTGGAAGTACCATGTGCTATGCACAGTTTCCCTTTTCCTGTGATTTAGGGTTGACAGCTTAATTTTTTTTTAACCTTGGAAACAAATTCATCGTTCTTTCAAAATAGGCGTTCCTAACCAAAGAAGGGTGGGCTGTCAGGGAAAGTCACATTCCCTATACATGCTGCTCAATTTTGTTAGGCTTTCTCCCTTCCTAACTTCTTTGTGAATTGTGGTGCCACCAAAAAAAAAAAAAAAAAAAAAAAAGCGTTTGAAATAGTCCTAATCATCACTTATGTCAGAAGTGCTTTTGGATTCACTGAAAAAAATAAATTAAGAGCAAGCAACGAGAGAGCAAGTAGGAGTTTGACCTTCCCGGCATCAACGGGAGGGACAACATGAAAACAGACCAAACCGCGTTCATCACGGCAAAAGTGGGACAAAACAAGGGATCTGACCATCCTGGGGATTTTTAGCTCATGACCCCATGTGACAGTCAGCAGTTTAAAATAACGCACAATGTCATCCCCTCATATCCAAGTGGACATTTCAGTGCCCTTCCCAAAGTGTACCCATGTATTAAGCTTGACACCCAAATGGTTGGTAAAAATCACAACCGGTGAGGTCGACCACTAAAAAGTCAAATAACTAATTCATCCCTTTCCCTGGCATCCTCCCTCCAGTCCACCTTAGAACACTGCTTGCCAGGCATAATACCGACTTCAATCATGTCAGCCACTGATCGTTAATTGCTTCAGAAAAAGACAATATTTTATCCATCCTCTTTGGAGTTCGAGTGTGAATGGCGAAGCAAAAGAGATTGAAACCAAGTGAAACATGAAAAGCTTGATTTGTTAGGACCCCTGCTGTCTGAAAAGAGATCAAAGCTCCGAGGGAGGCTGTAAAACAGCCCAATGCCCTGCGCTGAAACACGGCCCGTGGCAGATGCTCTGGGCACTCGCTCACAACCCAGGTGTACCACCAGCCCCGCTCCGCCAGCTGAGTCCTGGGAGCCGGCTACCTCTCCTCTCCCTTCAGTACATCAGCAGCCGCCCCGGACGGGAGGCGGGCTCCATCCATCACAACGTACAAATTCACAGTGCGCGGATTCAGCACAGGCCTAATTAAAGCTTTTCCTTTCATTTGTGGAGATAATTAGACTTTCATCTCACCAGGAAGCTTCAGAAAGATCTATTTCTTTCTTCAATAAAAGCTACATCAAACAAAAGCAGATTTTAATCGCCTTTTCTTTGGGGCATGAGTCAATAATGAAAGATGTCATGGGTAACAAAAAAATTGTGCGCAGGGAAAAAAAAAGAGAGGCGGAAAAAAAAAAAACGCCTAAGCAATGTTCTTTAATTAACATCATGTTTGCAAACACCATTAATTTCTCTCATTAAAATGATTTTTATCTGCAACTGATTGTTGATAAAACAATCGATTTGAGCATCTCATCTGTTTCACCGCTATGCAAGAACCCCATCTGCCGTGCTATAAAGCGGTAATCACGCAGGCTGTTAAGCAACATGTGAGAACAATAAAAAATGCATGCATGAGTGTCAGGGATTTGCAAGGCTGACTGCGGGGCAACGGCCACCTTCCCACAGGACATGCATAAAAAATAACTCGGTGTCAGGCTAAAGGACCGCACGTCACAAAGATCAGAAGTGCATAAATAAAAACACAAATTAATATGTGCAGGCAGAAAAGGCTCCATCTGTGTTTAGGAATCATTTTGTAAACAGATTCTGAAACGGAAGGCAGAGAATTTAGATGCATTTAATAGTGTGCCATTGGCTGGTGTGATGTAATTTTAGATGACACACGTGCAACTTCTCTACTCCTTAAGACAGTCTCAGTTTTTCCAAAAGGAAAATTCTCATCCTGAGCACTTTTTGAGAAGTGTTGACTCTAGCTTTTTGTTCCTTGCACTCAGCCTCCCCCCACCGCCACCCCCCGTCCAACTTGAAGCATGGGGAAATAAATACTTCCATGGGATGTAGATGAATCAGCCCGTGGAATCAACTCTGGAGGGAGAGGAGTTGAGAGCAAGTATATACTGGAAAAGCGTAAGGCTGGACCAAGAGCGACAGTATCGGGAATGGATAATGAAACATATGTGTACGCAAAGATAAAGGCTGTGCACAGATTCACCTAGAAGAACAGAATCCGGACTTGGAAAAGGGAACTTCAAGGTGATCTGGTCCAAATTCCCACGCCCTCCATCAATGATTTCTGTCGCTAATTCAGGAATTCCAGTGACCGTGACTACATAATGATGGAGCACACACTACTTGTGGTAGTGCTAAGAATCAGTAACTTCACTATTTTACTGAATTAAGGACTGCCTCTCTAATTCTAAAGATTCTAATCCTTAGTGGTAAATTTGTCTTTCAGGGCCAGTCTAAGATTAACGTCTTTTCCTCATGGCTGGTCCTTCAATCCCTGAAAGCATATCTGCGTTGCCCCCAGCCCTTAACTTCATGCTAAATACCCAATCCCTTCAGGCATTCTTCAGATAATAATTTTTCCCAGGTTTTTCAAGACCCCTGTCTTTTCCTTTGAATATATTCCAGGGTGTCAATTTCCCAATTAAGATACAGAAATTAAGAGATAGAAATGAATATCATATCCCACTTGTGGGCAAAGCAGTGCCTCCCCATGCACATCATCAAGTAAAAATGTCAAATATTTAAAGTAGATTATTTTTTCTAGGAAACAAGATTTCATGATAAATCAAAACAATATTCTACATCCAGAAATCCCTAATGTATATGGCTTGTCTAGAGCTCAAAGTTCTCAGGAGAACTATTGTCCGCCATTGTTACAGCCAATCATTTAAAACTGAGTTAGTCCTTATTTATATATTTGTCTGTAAAATCCTATACTTTAAGATCTAGTATTATGGAAACTTTCTGCTAATGATAACATCTTGTCTTCATATTAGCAACCCAAGTTGTTAAAAAGTTAAAATCTTTATCAACCCATCACCATCAGTAATTGCCAGGACTGAAAGTAATTATTTGACCTATTAAATACGTTTTGAGAACGAATAAAATAATGTGCTTTTAGTATCTCATAAATCCAGAGAGGGAAGTGAACCTATCTACCAGGTTTAGGATGCAAAAGTATAGTTTTGGTTGAAAGTTTCATAATACCTGATGTTTTAAGCAAAATATAGAAATGTACTTCAGGCAAATTTGGAAAGTTGGGCTGGGTTTCCTAAGTGAATTTCTGGTACTTTGCAAAATCCTTTGTCTTTGGGTCATTAAATTTAGACAGCTCAAGCATCTGGTTCTCTCCGTTTTCTGAGTAAAAGAAAAGTAGATACCCTTCTCACACAGCCTGTCCTATTAAAAGTCATAGGAAGAACACCAGAAATAAAGACAAAAGTCATTATTATTACTATCATTCACTGAACAGAAAATAATGTTGTAGTATATCACTGCACAATTTAATTATTTTCAGGGATTAATATGGAAAAATAGCAAAAACTTTTAGAAAACAAAAAGGAAGAAAAGAAGAGAGAGAGAAAAGAGAAAGAAAGAAAGAAAGGTGGATATCAGTAGTTGTTCAAACAAAAATTAAACTAAATCCTTATGCATTGTAGGAACTCCTAATGGTATTATTTATTTACTGCAGGGTGCCAAAGTTGCAACTAAAAAAAAAAAAAAAAAAAAAAAAAGCTTTTCAATTATCTATTCAGGATCTACTGCCACACCTGCTATCTACTAGAGCTACCAGCATTTTAACAATTTTTTCCTGTTCGAAGAGCAAGCAGTGCCATTTCCAATGAGAGTGCTGTCCATTAGCCCACAGATGAGAAGCGCTGAAAAGTGGTGCGAGCCTTCCCCAGAGACTGGGTTCCTCACAGCACACCTGATATCGAGCAGAGCAAATTGGTGTCTCGAGGTCATTTCAGAAAATCAGATTATGTGCATGACAACACAAGGCACCGCTGCTATGCCATCTGCCTGGCCCACACCTGGCATGTTTAACCCCAAATGCTTTTTCCGCAGTCGTGTATCAGTGTGCTGTCTTGAGCCAGTGTTTCAGGCTTTGTCAGACAAAATCAATTGCATGTCATCACTCAGGCTGGCAGGGCTAAGTAAACAAATTTATGATGTTATTAGAGATTAATATGATTTAGCAAAATATACAACTGTTCAATACTTTAGTATACTTAGGGAATTACTTTGACTTCTTAAGTATAGGAGACAGCAGTGTAAAATACACACAGCATTAGAGGAGGGTCCAAGATGGTGACATGGGAAGACCCTGAACTCAACTCCTCCATGGACACACTGAGTCTTTACCCACATAGAGGGCAGTTTCTCTTGAAGGACTGAGGGCTGACTATACAGCTGCTGACCAACAAAGGTGGAAAGACCACATGGAGAACAGTAGGAGAGACAGACACAATGTTACAATGGGAACCTCCACCCCCAAACCTGCCAATTGCAGTAGATTGGAACAGAACTAAGGGGTGGGAAACAGACTCATCTGCCCCTGGTCACAGTAAAAACATAAACGAAAACAAACCACAGTTTAAAAGAGCACCTGGAATTTAAAGGAACCAGTCCTTGAGTGTCTACCAAATGAGGAGGGAGCCACAGAACATAATCTGAGGGCAAAGGGGTGGTATGTCTCACTGTTTATATTCTTCCTCCACCTTGATAGCACAGACAGGAGCAGTCTGGGTGTCCCAGCTGACCTGCCAGTTCAGTGAGCTTTGGGATCTAGCCCACACCACCTCCAAACATGCCCCAAAGGCAGCTCCCCTACCCACACCTCACCAGCTCCAGCTTTCCCATCAAGGCAGCCCCAGTGTGGCAGCCATTACGATATCTTGGACAGAAACCATTACAGCTCCAGCCATCTCACCAATGTGACAAGTGTGCAAAGCACCCTATACACTTTTCATCTCTAGACAACTTAGCAATACCCCTTGTTCTGAGTACCCTGAGGACTACCTAACCCATACTCGCTTCAGCTCTAGTTGTCCTGCCACAGCCCTCCCATATGTAGAGCACCCAAGGACCTCCTGGCCAGTTGCTTCTTTGGCTCCAGAAGTCCTGCAAAGGTGACACCTGCACAGAACACCCCGGGACTCCCCATGCCCAGTTCCTGCTTTGGCTCCAGCCACCCCACTAGGGTATCCCCAACACAAAGTACCTTGGGACCCTCTAGCCTAGGCTCATTACAGCTCCATTCAGCCAGCCAAAGCTGCCAGGCACACACCATCTACACAGGTGACATCTGCACACAAGGCCATTCCCTGAAGTTTCTGAAAAGTAGCTGATCTGCCTAATTAATAGAGACAAACACAGAAAGTCAAACAAAATGAGGAGACAGAGGAATATGCTCCAAATGAAAGAACAAGAAGAAAAAAAAAAAAACTCAGAAAAAGAGCTAAATGAGATGGAGGTAGCCAATCTACCTGGTAAAGAGTTTAAAATAATGGTCATCAAGATGCTCACCAGACTGCAGAGAAGAGTGGATGTATTCAGTAAGAATGTCAACAAAGAGATAGGAAATATCAAAAAGAACCGATCACAGTTGAAGAATAAAATAACCAAAATGAAAAATGCACAAGAGGGAATCAGTGGTGGATTAGAGGACACAGAGACATGGATCAGCAATGGAGAAGACAGGGAAATGGAAATCACCCAAGCTGAACAGAAAAAAAAAAAATTTAAAAAATGAGGATAGTTTAAGGAACCTCTAGAACAACATCAAGTATAATAACATTCACATCATGGAAGTGCAAAAATGAGGAGAGAGAGAAAGAAAGGAGTCAAAAACTTATTTAAAGAAATAATAGCTAAAAACTTCCCTAAGCTAGGGAAGGAAACAGGAAGCATAGACAGCCCCAAACAAGACAAATGCAAGGGGGTCCACACCAAGACACACAGTAATTAAAATGTCAGAGATTAAAGATAAAAAGAATCTTAAAAGCAGCAAGAGAGAAGCAACTAGTTACATGCAAAGGAAACTCCATGAGGCTATCAGCTGATTTTCCAGCAGAAACTTTGCAGATGGAAGAAAGGAGCATAATATATTCAAAGTGTTGAAAGAAAAGGAAAAACAAACGAAAAATGAAACAACAACAACAAGAAAAGCTACAGGAAAGAATACTCTACCCGGCAAAGTTATTCAGAATTTAAGGAGAGATAAAAGACTTTCCCAGACAAACAAAAGTTAAAGGAGTTCATCATGACTAAACCAGCCTTACAAGTAATGTTAAAGGGACTTCTTTTAAGTGGAAAAGACCATAACCAGAGGTAAGAAAATTATGAAAAGAAAAGAATTTCACAAGTAAAGCAAACATACAGTAAAAGATAGTAGAGCAATCATTTATAAAGCTGGTATGAAGTTTAAAAGACAAAAGTAGTAAAATCAATTATACCTAAGAAATTAATTAAGGGAACTCACAAAATAAAAAGGCATAACTATGACAACATACATGTAAAACATGAAAAGTGGAATTAAAGATAAGATTCTTTTAGAATGTGCTGAAACTGAAGTGATCATCAACTTAATTTAGATTCCTACATATTTAAGATGCTATGTATGAACCAAAACCTATAAAAGGTACACAAAAAATAAAGAGAAAGGCATGCAAGCATTTCCATGTCATCAATCACAAGGAAAGGGCAAGAGGAAAAAGGAACAGAGAAGAACTACAAAAACAACCAACCAACCAACCAAACAAACAAACAAAAACAAAAAACAATTAACCAAATAGTAATAAGTACATACCTATCAATAACTACTTTAAATGTAAACGGTCTAAATGCACTAATCAAGGGATGCCTGGGTGGCTCAGTCAGTTAAGCATACGACTCTTCATTTCAGCTCAGGTCATGATCTCAGGGTTGTGAGATTGAGCCCCGTGTCAGGCTCTGTGCTGGGCATGGAGCCTGCTTAAGATTTTCTCTCCCCTCCACCCAAGCCTTTCCCCACTCTCTAACGGGGAAAAAAAAAAAAAAAAAGCTCTAATCAAAAGACATAAGGTAAATAAATGGATGATAACAACAACAATAACAAACAAGACCCATCTATATGCTGCCTATAAGATACTCACCTCAAACCTAAAGAAACATACAGACTGAAAAAGAAGGGATGGAAAAAGATATTCTACGCAAATGGAAGCCAAAAAAAAAAAAAAAAAAAAAAAGGCCAGTATAGCAAAACTTGTATCAGACAAAATAGACTTTAAAACAAGGGCCGTACCAAGAAACAAAGGAAGGCATTACCTAATAATAAAGGGAGCAAGCCAACAAGAGGTTACAATTGTTAACACCTAGGCACCCAACATAGGAGCACCTATTTATATAAAGCAAATAGTAATAAAGGAAAATTTGACACTAATACAATAATAGTAGGGGACTTTAGCACCCCACTGACATCAATGGATAGATCATCCAGACAGAAAATCAGTAAGTAAATAGTATTTTGAATGATATATTAGACTGGAATCATATATCTAGAACATTCCATCCAGAACAGCAGAATGAATACACATTCTTTTCAAGTGAACATGGGACATCTTCCAGTAGAGATCACATGTTAAGCCATAAAACAAGTCTCAATAAATTTAGGAAGACTGAAATCATATCAAGCATCATTTTTTTAAAGTTTATTTTTTAGTAATCTCTACACCAACATGGGTCTCGAGCTCACAACCCTGAGATCAAGAGTCACATGCTCCTCTGACTGAGCCAGCTAGGTGCCCCTTTATCAAGTACGTATGTTTTTAACTGGTTTCTTTTTAATTTAATTTAATTTATTTATTTGAGAGCGAGAGAGAGACAGAGAGAGAGAGAGAGAGAGCACAAGCAAGAGGAGTGGGAGAGGGAGAAATAGGCTTCCTGCTGAGCAGTGGGCCTGATGTGAGGCTTGGTCCCGCAACTCCAGGATCATGACCTGAGCTGAAGGCAGACGCTTAACCAACTGAGCCACCCAGGGGCCCCATCAAGTATGTTTTTGCACCACAACAGTAAGAAACTAGAAATCAATCAGAACACAACAACAACAACCTGAAGAAAAAAAAAACACAAACACAAACACGTGGAGGCTAAAAACATGCTACTAAACAACCCATGAGTCAACATCAAAATCAAGGAGGAAATTAAAAAAAAAAAAATACATGGAGGCAAATGAAAATGAAAACACACTGGTCCAAAATCTTTGGGATACAACAAAAGCAATTATAAGAAGTTTGTAGCAATACAGGGCTAACTCAAGAAACAAAGAAATTTCAAATAAACAATCTAAACTTTCACCTAAAGGAACTACAAAAAGAAAAGCAAACAAAACCCAAAACTAGTAGAGGGAAGGAAAAATAAGGATCAGAGGGGAAATAAATGAAGTAGAGACTAAAAAAAAAAAAAAAAAAAAAGTAAATGATTTGCCTTTAGTCAAACTCATCAAGAAAAAAAGAGGGAGCACTCAGAAGAGAAATGAAAGAGAAGTAACAACCAACATCACAGAAATACAAAGGATTATAAGAGACTACTATGAAAAATTATATCCAACAAATTGGACAACCTAGAAGAGATGGATAAATTTCTAGAAAAATATAATCTTCTAAAACTGACAGTAAGAAATAGAAAATCTGAAGAGACTGATAACTAGTAACAAAATTAGATCACTAATCAAAAAATTCCCAACAAGCCAAAGTCTGGGACCCGGTGGATTCACAGGTAAATTCTTTTACTCTCCTCAAACTATTCCAAACAATATAAGAAGGAGGAAAGCTTTTGAATTCTATGAGGTCAGCATTACCCTGATACCAAAACCAGACAAAGAAAGTACAAAAAAAGTAAACTACAGGCCAATATCCCTGGTGAATATAAATGCAAAACCCTCAACAAAATCTTAGCAAACCAAATTCAATAATACATTAAAAGGGTCATTCACCAGGATCAAGTGGGATTTATTCCAGGGATGCAAGGATGGTTCAAAAATCTCCAAATCAATCACATGATCTATCACATTAACAAAATAAAGGATAAAAGCCATATAATCATGTCAACAGATGAAGAAAAAACATTTGACAAAATGTAACAGCCATTCATAAAAATTCTCAACAAAGTGGTTTTAGAGGAAACATACCTCAACATAATAAAGGCCATATATGATAAACCCACAGCTAAAATCATAGTCAATGATTCAATGGTGAAAACCTGAGAGTTCTTCCTCTGAAATCAGAAACAAGAGAAGAATGTCCACTCTTGACATTTTTATTCAACGTAGTACTGAAAGGCCTAACCACAGCAACTGGACAAGAAAAATAAATAAAAGAACAAAGTAAAAAAATCACTCTTTGCAGATGTTATGATATCATAAAAAACCCTAAGCATGCTACCAAAAAACAACTAGTACGGATAAATTAATTCAGTAAATTTATAGGATACAAAATTAACATATAGAAATTTGCTGCATTTTTATACTCTAATAACAAAGTAGCAGAAAAAGAAATTAAGAACTCAATCTCACTTGCAATTGTACCAAAAAGAATATAATACCTAGAAATAAATTTAACTAAGGAGGTGAAAGACCTGTACTCTGAAAACTATAAAACACCGATGAAAGAAATTGAAGATGACACAAGTGGAAAGACAGTCCATGCTCATGGATTAGAAGAATGTTGTTAAAATGTCCATGCTACCTAAAGCAATCCACAGCATTCAAAGCATTCTCTATCAAAATGCCAATACTATTTTTCACTGAACTAGAACAAATAATCCTAAAATTTTATGAAACCACAGAAGATCCCAAAGAGCCAAAGCAATCTTGTGAAAGAACAACACTGTAGGTATCATAATCCCAGATTTTGTAACATACTACAAAACTGTAAGGGTATGGACAACCCAGAAATAAACCCATGCTTACACAATTAAGTAATCTAGGACAAAGGAGGCAGGAATACACAATGGAGAAAAGACAGTCTCTTCAACAGATGCTGCTGGGAAACTTGGAAAGCCATGTGCAAAAGAATGAAATTGGACTACTTTCGTACACGATATACAAAAATAAACTCAAAATGGATTAAAGACCTAAATTTGAGACCTAAAACCATAAAACTACTTAAGGAAAACATAGGTATTAATGTCTTGGACACCAATCTTAGCATCATTTTTCTAGACGTTTGCTCAGGCAAGGGATACAAAAGCAATAATAAACTATTGGGACTATATCAAAATAAGAAGATTTTGCACAACAAAGAAAAGCATCGTCTAAACAAAAAGACAACCTAATGAATAGGAGATAATATTTCTCAATGTTACATCTGATAAGGAGTTAAAATCCAAAATATATTAAAATAAACCTGAACAACTCAACACCAAAAAAAAAAAAAATCAAATTAAAATGGGCAAAGGACCTAAACAGACATTTTCCCAAAGAAGACATACAGATGGCAAACAGACACATGAAAAGATGCCCAACATCACTCATCCTCAGGGAAACGCAAACCCAACCACAACGTGATATCACCTTAACAGTTGTCAGAATGGCTAGTATCCAAAAGACAAGAAATAACAAGTATTGGGGAGGATGTGGAGAAGGAATCTTTGTACACTGCTGGTGGGAATGTAGATTGGTGCAGCAACTGTGGAAAACACTATATAGGTTCCTCAAAAACTTAAAAATAGAAATACTATAGGATCTAGCAATTCCACTATTGGGTTTTTACCCAAAGAAAACAAAAGCACTAATTTGAAAAGATATATGCACCTCTATGTTTATTGCAGGATTATTCACAATAGGCTAGTAATGAAAGCAACCCATGTGTCCATTAATAGATGAATGGATAGAGAAAATACACACACACACACACACACACACACACACACTGGAATATTACTCAGCCACAAAAAAACGAGATTTTGCCATTTGTAATAACAGGGATGGACCTAGAGGGTACTATGCTAAGTGAAATAAGTCAAAGAAAGACAACTACCATATGAATTCACTCATATGTGGAATCTAAAACAAAAAACAAGGAAACCAAAAAACAGAAACAGGATTTTAAATACAGAGAACAAACTGGTATTTGCCAGAGGGGAAGGGGTTGGGAGGATAGGCAAAGTAGGTGAAGGAAATTAAGAGGTACAAACCTCCAGTTATAAAATAAGCCACAGAGGTGAAAAGTATTCTTTACATAGGGAATAAACTCAATACTGTCATAACATTGTATGGTGACAGGTGGTAACTACACTGATCATTTTGAGCATACCATAACATTGTTGTACACTCGAAATTAATCATGTAGGCCAACTATACTACAATAAAAAAAAATCAAAGATACACACAGCACTATAAGCTGTCCCCAGCTTCAGATTGGGTTGTTTGGAACTTAAAAAGTGTATTTGCCACGTAACCACCTTGTAAAAATGTCTTGGTTCTTAGGCTGTTTCCCCCAAAGTGTACCAAGTCCATGGGATTGCGCCTGACTGTGCTACTACCAGAATTATCTTGAATTCTGGGCCTTGGGCATGGGAGGCTCTGCAGTGAGAGTAAGAAGGTGAAGACATGGGAGAAGGGGAGGAGGGGGAAGGAGGAAGTCGAAGAGGAGGTGAAGAGCAGGGGTTCCTTTTCCCTCTTTTCTTGGAGAAGTGATTCAAACCAGCAGAGTGTCCCTTTTTCTTCTGCATTAGTCTCTTATTCTACTAGAAGGGGCCTGTCCCAGGCAGTTAGATTGGAAGGGAAAGAATAAGATAAGGAAAGGAAGAAATGCCCAAGAGGTGAGGGAAGGCTGACAAGTATTGCTTACATGTTTGGTGGGGAGGCGGTAGAGAGGAGTGGGCTGCATTCTGCCGTCAGGAGTGAACGTGGGCCAGTTGTGGATAATCTGAGTTGGGTACTTCCAAGTCAAGGGGTTGCCTGTATTCAGAATGGCTGCCCTGGTTTCCTTGCACTTGGCAGCGAGGGCTTCGAGGACAGACCATGAAAATGCTTGGTGAACACTTCCAACTCCTGCTCAAGTGCGGCTCAAGTGTAAATCAGGTAACCTACAGCAAGATTAAGGCACAGTGCTCTGGGGAAGCCTGCTTTGTCACTAAAACCTTGGATTAAACAGCAGGAAAAGTGGAAGTGCTGCTGGCACTTAGAAAAGAGTAGGGTCTAAATGGTGTCCTCCCCTGCTTGAGGATATTTCCAGCCCAGGGAGGGACATTTCCAGCCAGGCAAGGGCTGGTTTCTGAGGAGCCTGATAGCCTCCTTCCGAGCAGATCCCACAGAGCAAACCCAGTGGCTGCCCTCAGGAAGAAACGGATTTCAGTGCTAAAATTTCAGTGGAGAACTCCTGGTAGGGGAAAAATCCTCTGGTCCCACTGGTATAGACAGACCCTTTGGGGGTCACTGCTTTTGAGAGGAGAAAGTTTTCCAGATAAAACAGAAAATAAGAAGGGAGCCCAACACCAGATTCTCTCCCCCATGCTCAGCTGGAGGGAATTCCACTCTCTCTTTGGGTCAGGACAGTTTGCTGAAAGAGGAAAAATAAGCCCTAATAATCTGCCTCACAGGCGACCCGCTTTAGAGATAGTATCTGACCCCTCATTCTTTGCAGATCACTCTTTCTGAGGGTAACTTCAGTCATTTGCTTTTGCAATCCTACACATAAAAATGGGAAAAAGCAGAAAAATTTTCATAACCTATAAAACATGTTTTAGTATAGGTACGATACTGTTTAATCTTTGCATTAGAGTTTCAAAAGTGCCTTCACATTTCAAAGAAGAAGCTGAAGATCAGAGAAGGGAAGCTGTAAGTGATCTTAACCTACGAGTAGTCTGGACCAGCCAGGGCTCCCCTCCTCCAGGTCTTATGCTCCCCAATGGTAAGTACTCTCTATACTAATTGTAGCCAATGGAAAACAGAGAAACAAACAAACCACACAAACCACACTCTTTATGCTACTTTGTGAGAAGCAGTGTACTGTTCCTCTACTCGCTCACCAAGCCTTTATTGGACAGCACGTCTGTGAGATCACCCACCTAACTCCACCGTGGCAGAGTTGCCGAATGAACTGAACATTCGGGAATGAGCCCCCTAATGCACCATCAGGCTGGACTTCTGCTCACTTGACAGCAGGGACAGAGCTAACTCCTGCCCCTCTATCCTCTCCGGGGCCCGGGGTGCAGTGCTAGGAGCCAGGCTTACAGCTGTGAGACCCAGTGCCCACCACCAAAGAGGTTAGAGCCAAGTTGCCCTCAGTTTGGTCAATGGCAATGCACTCTTCCAGGATGTGAGACACGGCACCTGCCTGCAACGCAAGGTGCAGTTGGGGAGAATTCCTGCAGGTGCCCATCTGATGTTCCTGCTGAGCCTTTGGGAATCCTACCCTCTCCTGACTTCCTCATTTGACTCTAGACCCTCCCATTAAGAAGGGGGTCCTGCTTGGTTGGGGCCCATACAGCTTTCTATTCTGCACTGGTCACCAGGGGCTAGATGGCTAAATTACGCTTTGAAGATTATTCATTATTATTTTTTTGTAATTTTATTTTTTTAATTTTTGTATTAATTGTATTTATTTTAATCCCAGTATAATTAACATACAGTGTTATATTAGTTTCAGGGGTACAATATAGTTCAACAATTCTTTACATTACTTAGGGCTCATCACAATGGATTCTCAATTCCCTTCACCTACCTTCCCCATCCTTCCCCCCCACCTCCCCTCAGTTTGTTCTCAATAGTTAAGAGTCTGTTTTTTGTCTCTCTTTTTACTTTGTTGGTTTGTTTTGTTTCTTAAATTCTACATATGAGTGAAATCTTATGGCATTTGCCTTTTATAATTATATATAATATTAATAATTATTAGTAACGTTATTATACTTTATCTTTTAGACCAGTTTTAATTTTTTTTAAGATTTATTTATTTTAGAGAGAGAACAGGAAGAGAGGGAGAGAGAGAATCTCAAGCAGACTCCCCGCGGAGCACAGAGCCCGTTGTGGGGCTCGATCCCATGAGCCTGAGATCATGACCTGAGCCAAAATCAACAGTTGGAAGCTTAACTGACTGAGCCACTCAGGCGCTCCTGGACCAGTTTTAGATCCACAGCTGAACTGAGTAGAAAGTAGGGAAGGTTTCCCCGAGACCCTTTCCAACACACATATAGCCTTACTTTCATCAACATCCTGCACCAGTGTGGTATATTTGTTAGCCTCAAAGAACCAAAATCGACACATCATTATCAGCTTGGAGTCATAGTCCCATTCTTGGTGTTATGCATTCAGTGGGTGTTGACAAATGTCCACTATGCATCCACCATTCCAGTTACCATACAGAATGTTTCATTCCCTAAAAATTCCTTGTGCTTCACCTACCAAATGAGGTTTTGCATCAGACTGACTGAGTCCCCCTGGAATATTAATGTTGTCACCCCCTAAGAATCAAGGACACCCTGAGATCCCGGCTGATATGCCCCCATCTTCTTGGATTCCAGTAGGTGTTGTAGGTCTGAACCAGGAATAGGCCTGTTACTCTAGATGCTTGAAATTATCAGGCATTGGCTAGGCCTGTAGATAGACCTGCAGCTCATCTTGCTGTCTTTCTCTTCTTACGTATGCCCCACTTGCCCCATAGCTGAAGCTGCAAATTTGATTATACTAAGTAAAGCAGAGAAGGTGACTGTTTTATGTTTCCTTTCTACCTGCATTTCTCTGTAATATATAATAAACATTTGATTTACAAAATGGAAGCAACTGAAATTTATAGGGTATAAACATCTCAAGTGTATGAACATCTGACTGATTATACACAGAGACCAACCTGTCCAGATTTGCAGTCTCTTCAACCATGGCCACATAGTGACTTGGGAGGGTGTATGTTTTAAGAGCTATCTGCATCTGAGAACCTGCATAATTTTATTTTCCTATAAGGTATGGATTTTGTTTCTTCAAATGTTTCAGTGAAAATGATCTCTTTAAAGAAACAGAATTCAAAATCATGAATACCAAATATAGAAGGTGCTTGGAAAGATGTCTTTAAGTAGTATGATGACTCTAACTTTCTAGACTGCATCACTTCTATAGTTCTTTTTCCCTTCTCTGGAAAAATCTCCCACCTGAAAAGTTACTTATTCTATATCCCAAGGCGGGACAGGCTTGAGGCCCATAAAGGACACATCCAAGCCTCTACTCTTTTTTATGATGTTCTTAATGCTACAGCAATTATACCAAGTTTTGATTACATGGCTTTGGACAAGTCCCTTTGCTTCATCAATCCTCCTCCTTGTTGGAGATTCTCCTTCTGGGGCTGTTGTCTTTGAATCATATACTCACAGACACTTGTTGGTAGCTAGGCTAAGTCACAGGTAAATTTTCAAGTCTTATACTCCAATTTGTCATCCCTCAATCTAGATATAAGGTCAAGATCTAGTGACTTATATCTACAGTCACTAGTCATTGTCCGCCTGTACCCCTTACTCTCCCCAGCCATGCCTTCCCACTGTACCCCACTTTCTTTGTTAATGATAGAATAGTTACACAGAATTATCAAGAAATAGGTAAGGACCCCTGTTGAATCCTTTTCCTTTAGGTGCTAGACTTTATTGCTGGGCATTATCATGAAACCAAAATAGGCTATGTACGAGTAACAAAGTAGTCCAAAGTATTTTATTTGTTATTACATTTCCAAATTTTAATGGAAACAAATCATGAGAGAAGTTCCAGGAAATTCATAGTAACTATATCTACTTGCCTGTAATTGTCAGTTACATAGGGAGCATCCAGATGCTTAGCCCTCTCCATAACATCTACCAGAATGATAGACTCTTGGGAGTTGGGAGTGGTCATCTAGTTCAGTGTTTTTCAAATTTGGGATCATGATCCATTATTGGGAAGTGAAACCAATCTAGCAATATGTAATAGTATTAAAAATTTAAAATTTACCCAACCAGACTAGAGAATGTATGAATGAATTCTGTGTAATAAGGGTATTATTTTTGTAAACATTTTAAGTTACATGTACTTATATGTGTGAGTACTCATAATGTAAAATGTCTTTCTTACTGTGGGTCACAGTAAAAAAATAAAAATTAAAGTCACTACCTTGTCCATCCTAGGTAATGCCTTACTCCACTATGTAATGCTCTGTTTCCCTCGCCTCACCGGGGTGTGTGTAGGGGGGTGTTTAAACATCGACTTGACTCTTATCAGGTAATGAATGCATCTATTCATGTAATAGGCAACTCTATTTTCAGCTCTAATAGTTATAGTTTTTTTTTTCTTATAGTGAGCCAAAAATCTGTAACTGTATCCTATTAGGTGAGGTTCTAAACTTTGGAGCACCTCCAACTAAATTTTTCCCCTTTCATATGTTTGTCCTTTAAGTATTTGATGATCATTATAATTTTCCCACTGAATTTTATCATCTCAGTTTTCTACAGCAATTTCTCCCATGGCATCTTTCATAATCCTCTTAAGCATATCACACCTCTTGTCTGGAAGGAGCAAGCCTGGCGATGCCTTCCTGAGATAGGATGCTTAGAACTGAGTAGAGGCCTTCATATTTGACCTGCCAAACTAGGGTACAAGAGGGATTATCAGCTCCTTGATTTTGACACCATACTTCTATTAATATGGTCCACAAGTATTAATAGGTTTAGTCTTATCATACAGTGGACCATTACTGAATTTATCAACTAAAAAGTAATTTTCATGAATATTTCTGCGAAGCCTCTTTGACTCTTCCCTGAGATTTGCTTAAAGAAAGGGTTGAAATTAAAGAAAACCCATTTGTTGCAGCTATACCAAGGAGTGATGGATTTAATCCCTAGATAAAGTCATCATGAGGTCCAGACTTTCAAATATGGAGGAAGAGAAAAATAAGGAAGGGCCTTCAAATCCTATGAGAAAAAAATAAAAAGAAACTAGAGTATACTTATTCTTTTGTCTTGAAGCGTCGGTACCTAATGTCTTTTATAATTCAATAAATAGAAGACTTATTTGCTTTTACAGTTCAATAAATAGATTATTTTAAATGATTGAACATAGTAAATCTGCAGGCTCCTTCCCCACTTCTTGCTTTCTACTCATCACTCTTCCATATTTCTCATTGCTAACTAAGAATAAGGCCAGTAAATATTACCTCTATTTCAACAGTAGGTAGTCTTCTAAAGCGAAACTGGCTGATGAGGGAGTGGCCGTCAAAGATATAATTATTCCAAGATCATGTAACTGAGCCACAATGAGTGTGTATGTCCAGGTGTAAGTCCCTGTATGAACACCTCTATTAGAATGCAGATTAAATGTGCATATAGGTGCATATGTATATCTCTAATAAGATGTCTATTCTCAAGTAAATGAAAATACACACTCCCAGAAAAAGTCCTCAGCAATTTAAGTTCTTCATTGTAAATATTGGCCATGGAAGACATATGTCTGAAGGCTATAACATTTCAGTGAATGTGTGGGAGGCCTAACATGAATGCCATTTATAATTCGAATTTAAAATACTGAATCACTCTTCAAGGAAACTTGTAAATAATAGTAATTTCTCCATATATGCGGGGCTAGGATTTTTTTTTTTACTGCCCACAAGATTGCTAGACCAACCTTTGATTATCAAGATAGAATTAACATTGAGGGTAATATGTATCATTTATCCTCAGGGCTCAAAAATCTAAGAACAGTAACACACTGTGAAAGTAATGGTAACACTTAGAGGTCCCATTATTATTAATTCATGTGACATTCACTGTAATCACACTGGCCTTAATGAATTCATTTGGCATGTGCACACTGCATCCACTTTCAAACACACTCCATTGTAAATCAGTGCTAACGAATGTGCTGAATTCAGATAAACTACGATTTTTTTTAAAGGAAACTTTAAAATCATACACTGAAAAGTTACAGATTGATATTTTATTTTTATGGCAAGAAAGAGTCTAAATAGAGAGCAGTGAAATAGTTTTATCATAAAATATATATTTTATTACATCCTTAATGACGTGTGGCCCCTGGGTAACAGATCTCTAAGAAAGCACACTTAGATATACATGTCGAGAACAAAATGTTCAGAATAAAGTAATACATGGATGGAGAGTGAGGGATTTTAATTATAAGTAGACAAGTGCAGTCATCACAGGAGGGAAGGGTGAATATTGAACAGTATTCAGATATCACTAAGATGTGATTTTGCCTACCAAATAAATAGACACCATGTTTGCCAACACCAGTCTCTGTTTCTGCTCCCCAAGTTTAGATGCCTTTACTTATTATTTTTTACCTTGAGCCTGCTCAGCTTTCTCTGAGGCCCGGTGTTCATTTTTGTGACAGCTCTAAGTGATCACAAAATATATTCAATGCCTGCTCATTAATGACTGGGACTTCACATCCACAGTTTGTCATTTTCTGGTCATTTGCTCTGGCAGCTTGCTGATATTTTGCTGGTAGCCACCCTCAATTTATTTGGGGGATACTGTATCTCCAAAAATGAATAGTAAGCCCCTCAAGTAAACGGGATGAGCAATGATTCATGGATTTCTTTCTTTGTCTTTCCCTTTCCTTCTATCCTTCCACAATATCTGGCATATTGCTAGACATTTTCTAGCTTGTTGTTGGTTCCCTATTTCTTGCGTGATAGATACTGATATTAAATGAAATATTCTCTCCACTACTCTGCTTCTCTCTCATGGTCATTTTTTGTTGTTGTTGTTATGGTATGGTTATATGGTAATTTTCTTATCCTTGTTATTGTACACAGGGACGCACAGAATTTATCATGCCCCCTCAATCTCTTTAAATCTGTGGTTTTGTTTTTATTCTACATCAACTTTACACACAAAACTTCCTTATCATACAACATTGCTGAGATCTCAGGACCTTTAAAAATCAATCCGTGTATCTCTGCAGTGCATACTAAATGTTTGTAAAGGACCTGCCATAAAGGAGCTTTAGGTTTAGTGGGCAAATAAGCATTTACTCCATTTGGTGATCCTTTGTCAAGATGGAGGCAAACAAGGGATGGATGCTTTGGGATCTCACCAGAGCACAGAAGAGGGGAGTGCAAGGAAATTTCTTCTAGACAGTTTTCACTTTTGCACTCATCTTTTCTCCGAGATACCAAAGGCCTCCAGAACATTGTAGGCATTGTCAATGATGCCAGAAGGTTATATTCTAAACTCCATGACTAATTTCTATTATTCTTTCCTTCAGGAAGCCTCCAATGTCTCCTCCTAAATTCATGCTTAAAGAACATGGTTCTTCTACCTTGGAGTAGAAGGTAGCTCTTGGAGCTCTTGGAGTACTCTCTAAAAACTTGTTTATCTTTATAGTTAACTAAACCATAAAATCAGGGGAAAAAAAGACATATCTCCATGTTGAGTATCCCTGGATTCTTAATATTTAGCTAAGTTTCTGAAACTCAGTATACTCTCAATAAGTCATTTTAAATGGATGAAGAGAGATGGCATTTGAGTTAATCCCCCAAGAACAAAATAAAAGATAACTGATTAGAACAAGAGGGTGTGTGAGGTTAAGGAAGAAGAAGGAGCTGTGGATTAGGGGGTAATTTGGAAAGATGGCCCCTGGAATGGCAAGCAGGAACTTCTCATGCATTGTCCATACTATCTTGAAGATTAAGGGGGAACTGCTGAAGAGGTTTAATTGGGGAAATGACCTGAGCACACGTGTATTTTATAAAGTTGACTCTAAGCACGTGTGTGGAAGGTAGATTGGAAGGAATTGAGTGGCTATCTGGTGATAAATTAGATAAAATTTACTGGTTCAGGAGAGAAATTACAAATCCTTTAACGGAGAGGCAAGAGAAAAGAGGATGAGACAGATCAAGGAATTTGTTTCCGAGGGAAACTCCTCACCGTCTGATTAGATGTGAGGAGAAGGAAAACAGAAGCTATGTTTACATACAAGACCACTGAAGAGGACGGGGTTGCCAGGATGATAGGAGAAGGAACAACAGACTTTGACAGGTTCGGAGTTTTAGTGTTGAACCCTTGGTGGGTTGTTTATGGCGATTAAGTGATCTATGAACAGCTGAGAGAAACTAGAGCACAGCTAAAATAGCAAAGAGTCTGGAACTAGACTGGTTCAAATCTTGATTCCTGTGAGCTGTGTAACCTTGGGCAAGGGACTTACTTGCTCTGGGTCTCAAATAGTATCCACCTCAAAGGGTTGCTATGAGGATTAAATTGGTTGGCGTATGTGAGGCCCCTTGAATAATTGGTAGCACATCAGAAGGCCTCTAAAAGTATTTAATATTATTATCACTGTTTTGTTGTTGTTGTTGTTGTTTGTCTATTAGAGATGCTGAGATCTACAGAAAAATCGGGAACGGATATACAAATTTTGGAGCATTAGCATTTGGATGACTATCAAAGCTTTAGGGGTGAAATAGATCAAAATATACAAAATATAACCTATCTGTATAATTTTAAACCACTCTTCCTCTCCAGAGACTCCAAAGTTCCACAGGCCAAAACATCAGTAGTACATCTTCTTTCAGTTACCTTAAACTTCTGGCATGCTTACATTTGCAGAACTCATCTAGGATGTGTCGAAGCGTGACTTCTGATTTAGGTAGAATAATTTTTACACATTTCAACCAAAATCTGCCTAGTGTCTCTTCTTCATTATGCATCGCCTCCACTGCTCTGAGTTTGGGCATTCAAAAGTTCTTTCTCACTATGCACCAAATGCCTACTTACGTTTACTTCTATTTGACTTTTGAGGGAAAGAACTTAGAAGTAAGCAAGTTGATGTCTATAGCCCATTTCTCTTTGGTTACTGCAGTCAATATATTTAATATCTCCCCCCACCCCACCTTGAGTCAGTCCATAACTGACTGGAGAAAGTACATTAAATAGATATACATAAAAATGCAGAGTTTCAAGAGAACTAAAGATTATTTAACTTAGCCCTTTTCATATTACAGATGTGAGCAGCAGACCCAGAAAGATTAAGCGATGTGCCTATGATCACACCAGAATTTGTCTGGTGTTGTATTTTACAAAATAATTTAGCTGGAATACAAAATCTGTAATACAAAGATAGAATCCATGCCCAAATGTCTAACTGAAAATATTCACTATAAAAATCATAATTTCTATCCTAGCCAAAGATGTTCACTACTATTTTAACAAGAAACTTTTATGCTAATAGAAAACAAACAAACTTGCCAGGACCAGATTGTTATCCTTTCTAATTTCACTTCCATCTTATAAAATCTTCATCATTAAAGTAATTAATATATTTATTATTTCATTTCTTTCTCACAGTGACTCTGTTAGTTAAAAAAGGATGAACTGAATTTCTACAAACTGTTCTTTTGGGACTTGCTAAAATATGTGGTATTTTGGGAAAAAGAGAAGCAGTATTTAGCTTTTCCTCAAAGACATGTACCAGCTTAATTTTATCCCATCTTTAAAACTCCTCAAATTAAGGAGGCCTTTTTCAAGAATTGTGGGATAGACCTTCTCATATGCATATATGCACATATACCTACAGGTCAGACTTCAAGCAGTAAAAGAGTATCATTAATAACTGTCTAAACACCATAAAGCCACACTGTATTTGTGTAATAGTAACTGGGAAATAATACAATGACAATGAAGTCTCTCTAGTCCCACAAAGGAGAAAGGCTTAACCATTACTTAGGTTTATTCACTTATAAACTTTTGCTCCCAATATGCCATTCACTAGAAGAAATGCTAAAAAGAACATTATCATATGATTTTCAATTTTTAAAAAATTCATATAATATGTTAAGGAAGTGGTATTCACTTTTGCTCCATTAAGACCAAAGTGTCAGAATATATTAAATGAATTGACTTATATAAGTAGATAAATTACCAATGTAGAAAACTACAAATTAATGTCCACTTTTCTGGCTTAAAGCGAAATCACATCTAGAATAATATACTTTAATAGCACTCATCTGTGCGAACTTTCAACAATGAGTTTTCAAGAGACTCATTACTTAGCACTATTCAACATCCTTCAAAAGTGATTAATTGGCAGGACCATCTCTAGTATCTGTGTCTACTTTTTAAAGAATCCCTAAAATACATATCTCACATAATGGGAAATACTACCTGTTTCTTATTTTGCCAAAGCATTAAATTTTCCAGGAATGTGAGAAATAACCCACTTATCATTAGAAAATGGTACGAAAAGCAGACAGAGGATATGAAGAAATATGTATGAGAAAAAATATATAAAATAAAATTCCATTTATTTTGAATGATCAACATATATTTGGTACTTTGTAATGTGAACATGAATAATGTCTTCTTTTTTTCATTGTGAATTCAACTTCTATTTCTATCTTATAAAGAAGAAGCCTAATATCAATAACCAAGCAAAACTTAAATTTGGATTTTAATATAACCTATTCTGTTCCACAGGGCATTTACCATTCCATTCCTGCTTGATGAAGTGAGTGTCAGATTTACCATAAAATTCAAAAACCAAATTTTTTTCAAAAAGACATAAGTGATATTCCTAAACCATAAAGTCTCAGAAGCCATTTTATTTTATTTTATTTTGTTTTATTTTTATTTTAAAGATTTTATTTATTTGAGAGAGAGAGAATGAGCGAGAAAGAGGGCATTTGAGGGGGGAGGGTCAGAGGGAGAAGCAGACTCCCCGCTGAGCAGGGAGCCCGAGGCGGGACTCGATCCGGGGACTCCAGGATCATGACCTGAGCCGAAGGCAGTCGCTTAATCAACTGAGACACCCAGGCGCCCTCAGAAGGCATTTTAAAGAACAAATTTAGAAACGGAATCAAAATTAATTTGTAAAATAATAAAAATAATTTTATGTTCAAAATATGTTAAATAGTCAGTTTGTTTTATATACAAACTGTAAAATTCTTTTTTTTTTTTTTTTGGAAGATTGGAGAAGAAAAGCCCAGAGAATTTCAAGTCATCAGAGAGCATGATACTTGAAAAATCTGAAGACAGATGGAAAATTATTTGCTCCATAGCACAAGACTCTAGAGACTCATCAAAGGGTAAAACTTCTGCACAGCACACATCACATTATAGATTCTAAGTTTTAAAAATAACATGACTGCTAATAATGACAGAAGTTATTATTGATAACAATCGTTGTTATTATAATTCTTACCAATATGCAGGCTGTTCTTACTGAAATGATTTTCTGTACTCATGCTGAGAACCAACATAAAACAAGAGTTTCTTTAGTCTTAGTTGAAAACTCCGTAAAAATGACTATAATTAACTCCATCTTCTTGCCCAGATCAGGGCAATTAGTACAGTCATTCTTTCTGGATGGAATACCATGCCTTATCGTATGAACCAATTTTATTGGAGTAGGACAAACGGATGCTGTTTAAACTCATAAAGATGTTTGCAGTATTAAAGTTATCCCAGATACATTATTGACTGGATGGATGCCTCAGCATGTCCCTGTGGGCTGTCACAAACTTGCAAAACAGGCAAAGTGGAACCTGTGGATGGCAAAATACCATCTGGTGATACTGAGTCATCCCCAGGTATACATTAAAAATATTCCCTCATCAAAATGCAAACGAAAAGTGGGTTATCCAAATATAAAATATAATCTTAACTCTATGCAAGAAAGTGCAATTTAATAACTATCTTAAGATAAAAATTTTATTAAGCCTATTCTCAGATCAATTGATTTAAAAATATTTCAAATATCATTACCGAATCAGAAACATGTCCTGATGGATAATTTACAAATGGACAATAATTACTAAATATGTACTGAGGTTAGCTGGAAATCAAATTTTCCATGAACTCTGCTTTCCTGTTATGGTTCAAACCAGGATTGACAAAAAGAGATAAAATTAGCTACTTGGAGAATCTTAATATATTTTAGTTTTCTGTATCTGTAATTTCTAATTACACACACACACACACACACACACTCATATATATTATTAGACTGTTTTTCCTATGATGCTGTTCTATTTGTGTAGTTATTTTATATAGCTTTTAAAAATAAACAGTGAGCCTTCCAGATGATTTAAATAGTGCCCAGATCAAATGTTAAAATTCCTAAACTAGGAATATAACTGAGAATAAGTTACTGAAGGTAAAGAATCCACATGATTATGATTTAAACTGTTTAGTCTCAGCCTTATCTGAATTTTACTATCTTACACACTCACACACACCCACACACATACACACACACACACACATCATATATCACACAGGCACACATACAGTGGTACTTTTAAAGCCCATTCTGGTTTCCGTGTTTTTAGAATTGCTTTGGTAGCTTATTCTTGAGCTTTCCAATAGCCACGGCCAAGTAGAGGTCTGTCTAAAGAGGAAACCTGAATTGGCACGATTGTGATTCTTCTAGAGACAGTAAAGTCCTAAAACTCAATATTGTTTATGGAGCAGAAGAGAGGTTTTCAGGCCAGAGGGAAGGAACATGGGGCATTTTCAGAATTGCAGTGTATGCCTGCAGATGAATGAAAAGGTTTCTTAGCATTTAGACAATTTGCAGGAGAGTTGCCTCTGGTCACTTGCTGCTGGGTTTTGGCAGCATTCTTGAGAGGATGTTATTGCAAGGCTTTGAGGAGGACCTTGATCTCCATAAGAGTAGCTATGGAAAGAAAGTGTTGCTGCTAGGTGATCTTTGCCTCATACAGAATGCTGGAGAGGAAGCTCAGCCAGGTTTCTGATGAGGCAAATGCCATTACCTTGGGGGATTTGGCAAATATTTTCTTATGACACATTTACCATTCAGTGTGATTTGGTGATTCAAATACTATCTACTGTGTGCATTCAGCCTGAGAAATAAGAACACTAAATCTTGTATTGTGCTTACATTTATATGTATGTATCTATATGAAACCATACAAGTAAATTAGATAATGGTCAAGCCGGTCTCTTTGGCCAACTTATTGGTAAATTTGTATCAAATCCAGATTAATTGACTATATATTCAAGATGGCTAAAGACTGCAGTCATTATAAAGTAGTCACTTAGATGGCAAAATGTCAACACAACTTAAAAAATTTTTGGCTATCTGGCTGAAGCATGGTAAAACTGATAAACATTTCCTACATTCTTTTTCCAATTCAAAATCAAATTTCTAAAACTGCTGCTTCCTGAATCAAAAAGTGAAACCCTTAGACAGAAAGAGGTGATATTCATCCTGTGGCTTATACTTGACTTTGCTGCTTAGTAACCTTAAAAATCACACACAGAGGAGAATTCATGGAGGTCAGAGATAGGGAAGCTTGGAGTCGACCCAAGGGAAACATAAAGGCTTGCTGCCAGACACTCACCAATTGTACTGATGGTGAGTATAATAATAATCACCATCATTTCTATCTATAGAATACTCAGTATAGGGTATGCATATAAAACCTCATTCAGTCCTCACCATTACTATACAAGGTGAATATCGTGTTTTCCATTTAGAGGAAACAGAGCTCTGAGAAGTCAAGCAGATGCTCAACAGCAAAGCCCAAAATCCCACCGACTGCCTGAATTCAAAGCCCAGGTTTGTCCCTTCAGATACCCCATCTGAGACGATCTCTATCATCTTAAAGTAGCTCAGCCCAATAGGCAATTCAACTATCTGTTTGACTAGAGCCTGACATTCTCACGACTTTCAAGAATCAGCATTTACCTCTAGAGTTCTAACAGCCACACTACCAGAGTGGGGTGACTTTTGATGGCTATGTTGTCCCCAAGAGGCAGATCCTGTCATCAAGAGGTGTTTATCATAGCCTGGATACAGTATTTCCTTTCTTTTAGCATCCTTCAGGGACAGACATACAGGTGTCTGGATATAATGGGGACTAGCTGGATTAGATAAATGTTGAAAGATTTGATCTTCTGGGCCCTGTGCCTTCAGCTGAGGGATTCTAGATTTGGGGGAGGTCAGATATAGAGAGGTATTTCAGGTTATGGTTGGCAGGCTTGCTCAAAACAGTGCCAGTGTTAGGAATTGAAAAATAGTCAAACAAACAAAAAACAACCACCACTAATCTATCAACCTATCCAACCAAATGTGTATATTGGAATTCCGTCACAAGTCCACTATGACCCCCTCCAGCTTCTGGTTGAAAATGTTTTAGATTTTCTAATTGACAATACTTTTTTTTAGAATAAAGACAACACTTTATATATCTTTATAGTCCTCATAATGTTTGTTATGGTAAGGGCATAATCCACAAGACCGCAGGTAACTCAAAATAATGATTTTAAATAATTGCAAACTTCATTATTTTCTTTATTTGGCTAAATGCCACCAATAATGAGTCACATTTCAATTTTTTCCTCACAAACAAAAATACTTGAGGGTATATATTTCAGATAAGTTGCATTTTATTTTCTATTAGAAGATTACCTTTTTAATCTATAGCAATTCATTAAGATATACCAGGTGCCAATGTAATTGTGCATTATCTTGGAATTCTAATACTGAAAATCCCATAGATACTGTCTGTTGGTTTACTTTCCAGATGTAATCTACCACACTGCTTTTATTTTTAACCTAGAACAAATTTTTATGTTAAAGCTGTGCACCTCTGGAAATAAAGGTTGGTAATGAAAACTGTAACACAACATTAACTGTGGTGTTGTAAATAGCAATGCTATAAACTTTCTTTATAGAGATCCATCTAATGTAAGTACACGAGAAAGGGCTCAAAAGCTTACAAAGACTTAACTTCTCCTATTTGATTTTATCTGCGATTCATTTAGCTGAAGATAAGACAAGTGCAAGCTAATGACCTCCTTTTTTATATACCTAATTTTCAGTTATGCTTCAGTATTATCATATACACTTCTAAATGAGCCATATTCTTCACAGCTAATTGGTGGGGCCAGTGAAGTGGATCAACATGCAATGGTACTTTGTCTTATTCCCAGTTTGAGTCCTTACTGGGTATTTAAGCTGACAATGTGAATGCGGCAAGCCTCCAGATTTCAGCTGTGCTGGCACCAAAGGCCTTTCTGAGAGATGGGCAATATGGCTTCTGTGCGCACCATTCATCAGAGCGAGCGTTCAAAGAGAAGAGTGTGTGGTTTTCAACCTTCTGTACCTGGTGTGTATTGCCTCCATGCTGAGGTGTGTTGGGGGAATGAGGTCTGAATCTGGTGGATTGTCAAGGAAAGGAAGATGTACTTGCAAAGTGTTTTCACAAAATGAAGTCAGAGACAAACTCAAACACATATTACAGGGTTTTTTTTTTCCCCAAGTTTTTGAGTGCCCTTGTAATTTCTCCACTCATACTAGGAGTTTTACATTTCATAATCAAATCCTTTACTCAAAGCTTTATGTTAAAGTAGAAGTGTTTAAAATGAGATATCTTTGAATTAAACGTTTTTAATTTTCATAGGAATTGGTTCATTTGAAACAGGTGTTCCAATCTTACTGAGGCATAAGCTAGATTTTATTTCATATTACCTACCTTGCAGTTAGAGCTTACATGTTGTAGAACTAATTCAGTATTGATCAATATTGAAATGCTTGATTCACTCACTATGATATTAGGCATCAATGTAGCATTTATCATTATTAATCGATTCCAATTTTCTGTATTAGTGGTATTACCCATGTTGTCTACTTAGAATGCTTTTAATAGTTACTCGACTATTTGAAAATATAAAAGTACTTAAAGTCTTCATTTTAAAATATGTATTTTGTTCTTTTACCACCAAATAATTCTGTTTTTCACAAGAAATGGAACATCAAAGAGATACTGGTTTTTAAAAATAAGTCTCCTTTCACTGTACCTTTAGTACATCTAATATAAATTAGACAAGTAATGAATAATGTGCCAGCAGGAATCTTCTTTCCTTTGGCATTAATCTCTTAGTTTTATATAGAAACATTACTATTTCTAGCTTCGAGAACACAAATGTACACTAAGAGAAATGAGTTATAGATCTGACAGGTTATAGACAAGTTAAAATTCAGTCTAAAAGTTTCCTCATTTCAACACAATGTTGTAATTCTTAAATTAGGAAAAAAAATATTGCCTGTAATTAAAATAGTTTGTTTTGATTTCCGTTTCTTTAAACAGAGACCATCAGTGACTACCATTTAAAAATCGCTATGGCCGGTTTACATGTTTTAAATTCTCACCTAGGAAATTAATATGATTGCTAAAAATGACATCTGGGGCTGCCAATTAACATTATCCGAAGAAAAACACCTTTGGTTTTATTTTGGGTAATCTTTTATTTTTCTTTCTCTACTAGGAGTCTTTCTTCTCTAAGTAGATAGGTATATTGTTTCAGTTTTCCATTTACAAAATAATCCTGTAAGAAATCTCATTGACTTTTAATTTTCATAACTCTTTATATCAATATTTAACAGAGCTAGGTAATCATTTCCAGGATAGCTAGCCCGGCCTTACATAGAATTAGGCAGGGTAGGAAATTACTTTCATTACCGCCTCTTTCCACTATCCTTTTCAGAGGAAGAAATTAATTCATCTGTTAGGCTACATGTAAAAAAAAAAAAAAAAATTAGTTCTGATCTTTATATAGTTGTGTAATTTTAAATTAGTACCTGACTCTCTAAAGTCCACAATTTAGGACAGAACAAAATCTACTGCAGCAACTAATTAAACACTTACTGTAAGGTTAAGTTTTTCATTAAATCAATAGGCCCCCAGTGTCAGTTACAAAGCCCTAATTACTATGCAGTAAATTTAGATTGAATTTGAATTAAGGACTGATTTCAATCTAACCGCAGCATGTAAATATTGTAAATTACTAGAATTACAGTTCAATAAAATTGAATGGATTTCACTTTAGATAAACCAAATGCAAATGAGAAGCAGAAAGACCTGATGAAATTTCCTCCAAACATCTTGCCAAGAGTGTCACAGATCACATATAGGACACTGTTGTGGCAATGAGCACGTCACAGCTCAATAGCTCTACCTCTCTTTACCTTAACATGTTTTAATATTTGATTATCTATTGTAAAAATGAATAAATTTAATCTCTCCCGAGTGATCAAGCACAATGATGGTTAATGTGACCGTTTACTGTGTTGCTTTAGTTTGATGACTGTATTGTGCTAAAGCACAGTATGAAATCAGGTTATCAGGTTATAACTAGCTGGGATAAAATACACACACGGCAGCACGCGCATGTGAGAGCCGGGAAATACAAAACAAGCCGCGTTCTAAGCACAAGGCAGATCCTTTAAAGTTTAAGAAAAGAAAAAAAAAGAAAAACTAAAAATGTACCTCTAATTGAGAAAATATATATAAAATTGAAAATACTTGCATGTTTCTGAACCTTTCACTTTGCTTTAAATATGTATTCTCTGCACAGGAAATAAACTAAAAAAATCAATGAGTACCCAGAAGAGAACTCAGGACTGATGACTGGTTGGAGGGGGGAGGCTTGCTGGTAAAGAACTTGCATAGCATTTTGAAGGAGAAGTTTGAGGGGTTTTTATAATAAGATGAACAACACAGCTGAGACTTGTGTCCGTCCCACTTTCATCCCCTTTCTTTATGGACTCTGGTATTTTGACTTGGGCACAATCAAATGTAAAATCCCCAAATCAGGAATGTAATAAAAACATATGTAAGAAAATTTAAGGAAAGAGTATCTATAACTAGAAAAGCAATGAGCTTACAATTAAACTTTAAATCAATCTTACAAAGAAATTTAGGTGGTGGCCATAAGAGAAGGCTATCCCACATCTTTTGTTTTTAATTCTTAATATATATCTCAGCAAACTTTCTCTCAGTATTATTCCTAAGACCTATAGGTGAGTTTGAAAGAGTTCTACCTTATTAAAGCTAAGAATTTAATCCACAGAATGATTATGTTGGTCTCTGCCTTCCTTTCTGATGAGGCTCACTCAATTAGCATCATAG
This sequence comes from Callorhinus ursinus, assembly GCF_003265705.2. Lineage (NCBI taxonomy): Eukaryota > Metazoa > Chordata > Mammalia > Carnivora > Otariidae > Callorhinus > Callorhinus ursinus. The sequence continues at coordinate 13,125,258 of NW_027397079.1, read as the reverse complement.
TGTGAACATTCTCTTTGTGACAACAAACAGTAAAATTATTACCTCCCGCCACAGAGAAGTCTCACAGCAGTCTCAAGCCTAAAATAGTAATTAAAAATACCTTTCTGAAAAGCAGTATGAACTAGCAAGAAAGATACAGATTCTGGACAATTCCTTCTGAAACTATAGAGGAAATATCTGACCAGTCTCAACCTGCCACTTGATAGTAAGTCCTTCCAGGAGAGTCAAAAATTTTCCTAAGACCAAGTTGAAGAAGAAATTCAGACTTAGCCATTTACGGTTGCAGTTCTATATTTTTGCAAAACTTTTCTGCTTTCGCCTGCAAAGGGTGATAATGTACACAAAAAATAGTGACAATGATTTTTAGCATCTAGAATACCCCCTGTTTTGTGGCACAAAAGGTGGGTCGTTCATGTCTTACTCTGGGCATTTGAACATCATATGCCAGGAAGAACTATTGCTTGTGAATGGCCCATGCCTTTCTTCCATTTTTATTTATGTCTGCTTCTTTGAGATTTTAGTCAATGGACAGGGATATAATTAAAGAATGGTAAATTGTACAGACATATAAAAGAAAAGGCTGATAAAATACAGAGACACAAAACATCCCATAGATCTTCTAGAAACTACTTGGTAAAAGCAAAAGTAACAAAAAGTAACAAAAAGCAAAGGCGAGAATATCTTTCATGCTAGTAAGAGAGCTTTTTTGGAGGGTGAAAGGAGAGAAGAATTTTCCGCAGTCATCAACAAAGCATCTATTTGATGCTTCATCTTCAGTGAGTGCATGTAAAAAAGAAAACAGACCAATGACTTACATTTAGAAATTCACAATCTGACACAATCACCCATCGCTCCACAGCAAATCTACAGTCTATACCTGTACATTTGGAACCTTCAACCATCACTACTCATTTCCTGCATGGTTTCAATGATGAGGATGAACAGAATGAGCATGCGGACTACAATGCTTGCATGAACAGCAAAACAATCACAGAATATGGGGGCGCCTGGGTGGATCAGTCATTAAGCATCTGCCTTCAGCTCAGGTCATGATCCCAGGGTCCTGGGATCGAGCCCCGCATCGGGCTCCCTGCTCGGCGGGAAGCCTGCTTCTCCCTCTCCCGCTCCCCCTGCTCGTGTTCCCTCTCTCGCTGTGTCTCTCTCCATCAAATAAATAAAATCTTTAAAAAAAAAAATCACAGAATATGGATGTTAACACAAGGAGCATTTCTGTTAGTGAATCAAGTGGTAGTAGGAAGGACTCGTTTGTACAATGATTCTCAACCTACATGTTGAAAGGAGAAACTCACTTGCCTTTTAAAAGGTATCCTCCCACAACATTTCCCTCTCGTGGGAAGGCAGCCAACCTCACTTTCTTAAGGACTGATTATTAGTAAATACTTCCTCACTGCTTTGATGTTCATCTGTATCGGATTGGGCTTGATGCCTTTTCAATGCTAATTGCTAACATCCTAATAAAAACCCAAATTTGAAATAATGTGACCCAGCAACACTGCTTCTAGGGATCCATTTCCTAGACATTTCAGTAAGAATGTGTGAACATAAATATCAAACTCCTTATAAGAATAATGACAGCTAACATTTATCGAGCACTTCCTATGTGCTAGACTCATAGAATACTTCTCTCTTCTTTTGTACACATTTGATAAACGGAGGCCTAGAGAGAAGAAATGAACCCAACACCTCACAGTTGGGATTCTGTGTGGGCTGCTGGAAGACAGCCTTCATTTAAGAGCAGGGACTGGAGAGCCAGAACTCTCTGGTTATGCAGCTCCTTTATTCAAGCTAACCTCTCTGTGCCTTAGTCTCATCGCTATGGAAATTGAGATAATAATAAATATTTCACAGGACTGTTGAACTTGAGTGGGTTATAGCAAAAGGTTACACACCTATTCCTTCCCTCAACATGTAGAGTACCTTTACTGAAACATGTAAATGTAAAGACCTATAAGCAACTTAAATACCGTCCAGTGATACATGCATACAAATGGAAAGGATGAGATCTTTTTTTTTTTTTAAGGATGAGATCTTTAAAAAGGTGTCTATGTGTATTGTCACCTTCAGCTATAGGCTCACAGGAAGAAAAGAGCCTGAAAGATTGACCACTGAACTCTTTATAGGTGTTATCTTTGAGGAAGGGAGATGGTAATGGTGGGAAGTTTTACTTTGTATTTGGTATGCAAATATTACAGGTAGATTGTATTACTTCTGATACTTATATAGAAACAATGAAGTTTAGTTTAAAAAAAAAAAGCCCAGGAAATGAAAATCACAGATTGTTTTTATTTTTATTTTTTTAAGATTTTATTTGAGAGAGAGAGAGAGAGAGAGAGAAAGGGAAGGGGCAGAGGGAGAGGGAAAAGGAGAAGCAGGCTTCCCGCTGAGCAGGGAGCAGGGGACTTGAGCCCAGGACCCTGAGATCATTACCAGAGCCAAAGGCAGACACTTAACCGACTGAGCCACCCAGGTGCCCCCAAAATCACAGATTGCATTTAGGTTGGTATTTTTTCTCATAAAAATCTTAAATACAAAATTCTTAAAGCAGCATCCTGACATAGGTATGCTTTCTTTTAACTACTTAGTTTTGACTTCTCCTGGAGAATTTTTTTAAAAGTTAGTTTTATTCTAGTGGTTTCATGACAAACAACTATAATGATACTACTGTGATAGGAAAAATTTTCAACTTTAAAAAAAAAAAGGTAAAAGGAAAAAAAGAAAAATCTCCAACTCTTTCAAATCACAACAATTTCCCTCACCTTTTATCCTCGGGATAATGCTGCCAACATCCATGAACTATAACCTATAAATACATAACTTTCATTTGATGTTTGAAACTTATACTAGGAAGTCTAGGGGTTTCTCTGTCTTTATACAGGTATGTTAATTTTGGCAGAAAGAAATGAAAGCATCAACCATCTCAATAATACAGCCAATTTACCAATAGTGGATATCTATTCTAAAATAATATCACCAACTAATTCGTAAATAAAATATCTTAATTATGTATATTACAATGATTGGGCCTACATGAAAATGCCCAGTAGGCTTAAATTAATACTGAATTTTATGTTTGGTTAATATCAAACACTGTGTCGATAAAAATGTCAATAAAAGATGAATCCCTCTCCTCATTTAATGGTTGACTTTACTCTTGCCCAAGTCTATCTTGTTAAACACATATTTTCCTAATAATGACAAATTGACACATATACTCAAGCTTTAGGCTCCCAATCTCACACTTTTTGTGGCCTTCTGCCTGAGCAACTATTTTCAGGTGTTAATCTGAATGAAACATATATGTGTTTTTATTTACTATGAATAGTAGAGAAGAGAAGGAGAAAGCAAACATTTTAAATAAATGTAGTGGTATTCTTAGCAGTTCAGCTAAGGAGTTGATCTAGTTTTCTGTGTAGCATAACTATGGTTAAACTTGCAGCCGGTCCTTCAAGAATATTGGGATTATCTGTAACTTAATTTTATTCATATGATCACATAGTGATGTTAATGAAACGTACGTACATATCACTGGTCAATGTGATTGCAAAGTAATAGGTGAAAACATACAATGGCATAGAGTTTAAAATTTTACACAGCACTTTTCAAAATCTTCTGTCTCCCTTTCAACCTCACCCCTGTCCTGTGAGGTGCAGTTTATTATTCCCACATTATAGCTGAAGGAAATGAACTTAACATCCTAAAATGTAAAATTTTTGTACATTTACAATCTGTTCATAAAAGAAAAATATTTATATATATTTACACACAGAAAACAGGTCAAAGGGGATTTATCTTTTCAGTATCAACAAAGTAAGACAAATCGTGATTTTATGTTTAAATGACTCCTATTAAATTTTTCCATATGGTAGTACAATTTCTCCCTGTTTTTACCTGAGAGAGATCACACCTGTGAGAACGGAACAGAGGGCTATTTTTTAAGAGCAAGGAAGACAGGAGGACTGGACAGACAGACAGCTCTGGTGCTATCATCACTTTATTAGAAGACAGGTTTTTAAATTCCTTCTGGCAAAGACCGCAGGGTTTCTCTCCAAAATCTTGCTTCTAGTTTTTGCAGCCATGCTATGTATAGGTAATTTGTTACTTGCTTTGTGATGCGTAGTCAATGGGACCGCGGGTTCTACAAGGGAATGCAGTTGTGAGTCTAAGCCTTTTGTGACATGTCTACCACGGAAGGTATTATCCACCAATTAGCATTTTCCAAGACGTTCATAATGGTTACCTAACATGAGATTTGAAAATGCCACTGTTTAAAATAACCACATGAAATTAAAAGTTAATATTAGGAAGAGCTTTTAAAAATAATTTTAAATTTGGCTTCCACAAAATGCATTAATTGGATGACAGACAACACGGAGTGTTCATTTATTTTGAGTGTTCTTTGTAATCTGGTCAATTTCTGAAGCTCTGCAATTTGTCATTTCACCCTCCTACACTCCAAATCCAGAAAAGAAAAACTCGCATAAGAATGTGCCGGGCATTACTTATTTATATGTAAAACCTTTATTCTATTTTGTTATTTTAGATTAAATCCCGTTTCAATTCTATTCTCTCAGGGAAGCATTAACAGTTTGAGCTCAGCGTGAAAACCATCAAACACTTGAGCTGAAATTTAGATTGGGCAATTTTGTCTGGTGAAGTAGAAAAGGACATGTAGAATGGCAAGGAACAGGAAGGCTTATGGAAAGGCAGATGTTTTAATAACGTGTCATCTAGTGGGAGCTTCAGATATCAAAATTTAAAGCTCTTGATATATTTAAAGAAAGTATGTTGAAGAGAAGGAAAGCTCTTTTACTGAGAGAATTAATACACTTCTCTTTCTTCAATGAGAGTGATGGATTGGAGTGGCCAGTGTATTTTTCAAAGCAATGATTAAAAAAAAAAACAAAAAAAAAAACAAAAAACAAACAAAAATCAAAAACAAACAATTCTAACCTGAAGCTTGCAAATGTGAATGGACAGAATGGAAGTTCAGGATTTCTATTGTGATCTTTGCTGTTGGCCAACACAGCGTGTTGTGACAATAGGAACATAATCAAGTTGCTGGATCTATCAGGCAGCAAGGAGAGGCCGTAAAATTACAAAAGAAATTCTGAGGCCACTTAGAGATGACATTTTAATAAAAGACCATACTAATGTATGGTTTTATCTATTTTTTATTTTTTATTTTTTTAAAGATTTTATTTATTTGACAGAGAAAGACACAGCAAGAGAGAGGGAACACAAGCAGGGGGAGTGGGAGAGGGAGAAGCAGGCTTCCCGCGGAGCAGGGAGCCCGATGCAGGGCTGGATCCCAGGACCCTGGGATCATGACCTGAGCCGAAGGCAGATGCTTAACGACTGGGCCACCCAGGCATCCCACTAACGTATGGTTTTAAATGTTTGTTTTTATAGCCTTTTCAGAGGGAAATAGTAAGGTTATTACAATACCGTATGATAATGTTACATTAAAATAAACTCCAAGCTTGTAGCGCATTTATATTTTATGGGCTGATTTTCATGAGTGAAACTATAATTGTTGCTTTTTCAAGAGAATGGCTACACATAAAATACCTGTAGTCTCCCAATATGCTCATTTATAAGCTCTGTCCCATTAAGGGTAATTGAAATATTTGCCACTAGCATTTAATTGATATGATTATAATTTTTATGGAATGTTTGGAGACAACTTTTAATATAATCCAGTTCATTTCTCATGTACAAGGGCAAACTGCAAATCTTATTCCATCATTAATGATTTAAATAGGCTACTCTGTTTTTCTGCAAAGGGCAGAGGATTGGTTAGATTTAAAAATCTCTTAACCCACACTGAAAGACACAAAACCAAAATTGTGTGTTCCTGTTTTTCTCCTCGTTAAGTACTCACATGATTCAGAATGTATAAATACATATGAGTAATTGGAAACATCATCAGAGACAATGAATCATACCCAGATGCTCATGCCCCAGTGCTTTCCAATTAGCTGGATCCTGAATATTTTTTGGTTGCTGGCAGCAATTTGATGACTGAAAATTTCATGTTCTCATAAGATTATTTTATGTATATAAGATGATTCTTTTTAAAACAAAGGCTCCACCTGAGAGCAATAGCCAGGTCATATTTTGGGTGACCTTGAATATATGGCAATGGGAAGGATCACTTAGCCATAATATGTGTTTGTGTATGTGTGTGTTTGTGTATGTGTGTGTGTGTGTCTGTGTGTATCCCAAATATTTTATCAGAAAAATATACAAAAAATAGTGACCTAATTTATTCTGAATTTTCCTGTACTTTCAAATCCAAAATAAACAAAAGTAAGAAACAGATCTTATAGGTGTAAATATTAGTAAGTCAATAGGAAAAAAGGGAAATATAAAAACAACTTAGAAGGGATCTTAACAGATCACTTATTCAAGCTTCCAATTTTCAGGGCATATTCTCCTCTGAAGTTCTTATTTGAGGTAACTAGATCACAGAAGAATCTGGGGATTTGCTGAGGGCCAGAAAACTTGCCAGTGGTGGGAGGACCAATGTATCTGACACATAGGAGGATCTTGAGAAATATTCTTCATGTAAGTGATTAAATGAATGGATGGATGGATGGATGGATGGATGAATGAATGAATGAATGAATGAGTGAGTGAATGAACAAACATATGAACAAATGAACAAATTAGTTAGGTTTTCCTGTTTTCTCTTGGGCAAATTACCTAACCTCAACAAGCCACAATTTCCTGGTTGGTAAAACGAAGGAAAAAACACAAGCATCTCTGGGACTTTTCAGATCAATATGATGATGCAGGTGTACCTAGTGTGTGTGTTTCCAGAAGGTGCTGTACACACATGAGCTGTTACGATTACTGTACTGCTTTTTGGAAATGATTGCCCAGGTTCCAGTCAGAGAACCATCCTTATGCACAAACATCCAAGGTGGATAGGGCTTCCGTATTAGGCTTTTCCTGTACTTAACTACATGAATTGAAGAGGTCATTTTGGAACCTCAGAAACCTTTACTGTGGTCATCACAAACTCATTCAAAACATTTATGGGCGCATTCTTTAAAAACGTGTAACAAATAGTTCTTCAGAATGAGCTGCACATTCTTTTAAGTTTAGCACCTGCTTCTCTCTTCCCTCTCTTGAATGGAATGTATAATTTAAGATTATTGCATGCTGGACTGTAAAAAGTAATACTGTTTCCACGTCCTTCAGCCTGCACAATACTGAACAGAGAACGTCCAAAGCCTGCTATTACTTCTCTTCCAGATGTTACTTTCAGGGTTAAAGGCACTCAATGCATGCATTTATTAAACCCTAGAAATATACCAGGCATGATCTGATCGAATTGCTTGTGTGTAGCTCACTGGAAGACGAAGTATACAGTAAATCCCCGATAATGGTGTATTCAATGTGGCGTAGGTAAACAGGCTCAGGAGTGAGTTGTGGCTACATCCTGAGCCAGCCTGAATCACGTCTACCCCACTCATCTAAAGCATTTCAATTTCACATTCGTTGTGCGAGGGTTGCCTATTTTATCAATGTCAAAAAACTAGAAAGTCTTATCTTTAACTTTCATTCCTGGGCTTCAAAAGAGCTTTGAATTTGCATCTTACTCTAGGGAAGATGTAGCTTAAAAACATTTTTGCCCAGCTTGCTCCATTAATTTCTGAGGAAAATGCACCTACTGCTGTGAATCTGACAGTTCTCAACCTTGGTGTTTTTACAGGATGTCCCTCCCCAGGGAACAGTCGGCACCATCCTGACTTTCCCTGCTGGAACCGCACCCCCCGCGGGGTAATCAGCTCTGCTCACTCATTGCAAGCAGAGACCTCCGCAGCAACGGCGGGATGAACCAAATGCCCCTTGCCAGGGTCCAGCCAAAGGAGAACATCAAGCTTTGGGGCGCAGGAAGAACATTTTAAGTGATAACCTACATCCAGTTTGAAGGGTAATTTGCCGATGCCAGCGCTGGCTTAATTATTAGCGGCACTTAGCACTTTTTTATGTACTATAAAGCCTTAACTGAAGATAATCTCCATCTTGCCTATCAGATATTTCCCCCCAATTACTTCCATTGAGTCAAGACCAAAATTCATTTTGTAATGATTATCTGACTCAGGTAGAGCTGATTTTCTATAACTCCAGTTTGAAGCCACTGACAAGGGCACAAAAAAGGATTATTTTTTTCAGCAGTTTTCAGCCCCGCTAAATCAGCAGATAATGGCATCTGGGATGCAGAGTGATTCTGACCTGAAACCCTTCTCATTGTTAATGTGTCTCATATCTCAAATACGCCACAGAGGCAGAAATATTCTAGAGACATCTCCACTGTCTTCAGAGAGCAAAGGGACAGATTTAGGAATTCTTGGTTTTCACACTTTCAGTCAATTAACAGCAATTGCTCAATAAACCCCCCAGAACTCTCTTAGTTTCTTCACAGTGTTTTCACGTGGAAGAGCGCCAACTAATAAATGCAGAGACAGAGAATTCATTTGCATGACTTTGTTACCTTACAACCTGACAGTCTACACGGGCCCAAACAAAGACACCAAACAAAACTTCCAAATGCTCTGCCAAAGGGGGAATAGAAGCTGCAATTCACTGGTATTAGAAGTTATTCAGATATGAGCAGGTTCCTCCTTCAGCGCAAAATTCCCAGAGAATAGATTAGTCTTTGCGACACAAAGTAAATTTTTATAATAATCATTATACTGTCACAAAATATTTCTGAGGTGATTGGATTTTTTTCCCCTGTCTTTTGAGGACTACACTGTTACTCATTTTATGATATTTATTGCACAATCATGTGTTTAAAACTGTTTCCAAACCCTTGGAGTCAAAAGTCTCTTTAATGGCCAAGGCTCTAGGTTGGGGCTATTCAATGAAGGTAAGGGGCAGTGGGTACCCTGTGTCCAATTCAATCAGAACAACTCAAAATTTATCTGCTTTGCGTACTGGATTTCCATGTAAGGAAGAAAGTTAAAAATCACTGGACGGAAAGATCAAAACTTCCATTATCATATTCAGAATCCGGCCTGGAGTAGCCACTCAATATATATTCGCTGGATGTATGATTAAAACTATTTGGTGTGTTTCTTAGAATTACTTTCTGGCCTTTCACTGTGTATCAGAATTAACTGGCAAAACTGTTCTAAAAATTGAACTTAGCACAATATTTTACAAACTGTATTTCAAAAATTGAACTGTATTTGTAACTGAATTTTAGAAACTGAACCTATCACATTATTCTAGTGATATAAATATATGTATGTATGTGTGTATGTGTGTGTGTTCTATACATACGCGCAATTATATAACTACAGTTGGGTTAAATGGCTAACTGGCAAGAAAGATAAGTTGAAAATGAGCAACTGAAAGGCATGTCTTATCTTATTAGTGATTCTTAGCCCCTATGGTCCAATGTCTATTCAAGAATGATGGCTTTGCTACACAACGATTATCTCAGCCTGATCAGTAGCTGTGACAAGCATCTACATAAACAAGCTGATGGATCCTTGGCTTCAATTTTAATATTTTATTGCCTTCTGAAATTTTAATATTTTGTCCATTATAGATTTTTTCTGCATTAATTTTGACTTTTAAAAGTATTTCATTAAAATATTGTTTATGTCTATTGCTGAATCCTTGGCACCGGCCTGTTATATTTTGTAGATGACATGAGCATGTCTATTACAAGAAGGATTAAGCAAGGGGTTCCTGGGTGGCTCAGTCGTTAAGCGTCTGCCTTTGGCTGGGGTCATGATCCAGGAGTCCTGGGATGGAGCCCCGCATTGGGGTCCCTGCTCCGCGGGAAACCTGCTTCTCCCTCTCCCACTCCTGCTGCTTGTGTTCCCTCTCTCGCTATGTCTCTCTCTGTCAAATAAATAAATAAAATTTCAAAAGTAAAAAAAATAATAAATTAAAAAAAAGAAGGATTAAGCAAAATTATATCTAGATCAGCCAAATTCGAACCTATCTCTACTCTTACGACCAGGGTTTGTGGAGGCACTGTTCTAAACTGTATTAACTCATCTAATTCTCATAATAAGTCTATGGAACTTGGTACTATTACACAGAGGCACAGAGAGCATGGGTAACCTCCCAGGTTCTATATACTTAGTAACTAGAAGAGCCCATATTTGAGCCAGGCAGGCAGGATCCAGGGCCCATGCTTTTAGCAACTATGCTTCACTACTCAAAACATAATGAAACCAAAACAACCTCTCTACCCTAAATGACTCCAAGAACAAGAACTTACGTTCATGCCCCACATCCATGTCTGGAAGATTCCCTGGCTTTTCCGCCAGCCTCCAAAGTTCATCTCACCTGTGCTCAGGAACTGTCCGTCTCATTGGCATCTGTTCTGGCCTCCTCATCCAAGGAGGGGCCTGGAAATAGGCTCTGTGGCAGGGGCACCCTTTCTGGCTCCCCCATGCCTGAACTTCACTCTGTCCAACCAACTTTATGTCCTTTGTTGAACAAAGGAGCAAATCCCTTTCCCATGCATGTCGTATTTTGTCCCCAGGCTCCCAACTTCTCCAGTCACTTGAGGTTCCTGTCTGAAGGGTTGGTTCACCTTCCGCCAGAATACAACTAACCCGCTACAAGCCTTTTGTTCTCACCTTATCTCCACTCTCCACCCTCCTCTTCCTCAAGTATGTGTCCAACAGCCTCTCACTTCCTCTTATAAATCAGTGACAAAGGAAAAAAATAAGACAACCCTTGTGCATATCAAATTTTTGGACAGATGCCTGGGCAGGCGGCCAACAGCCTCAAAAATCCACAATCATTTTAGGCTTAGAGGGTAACACCCCCTGTATATGTTTGAAGCTGGGTGAGGTTAGGGACTTACACAACACTAGCATCTAAAGCTTGAACCCAGGTTTTTACAAACCAGAACCACAGTTTTGTTGGTTTGCTGGTTTGTCTCTTTGTCTTCATTTCACCAGAGCCGTATTTAAATACCCAGCACAGCAACCCCCACCACTGCATATTCTATAGCCAAAGGAAAGTGAGCGACTTCAGTTCCTGAATCTCTGTATAGATTCCTGCAAAATAGTGCTTTAACTGAAATATTAACATAATAGTGTTGTTAATAATAATAATTAATAATAAAGTAATCCAGAAATGTGATAATTTCTAACAAAGCGCATGTAGGATTTGAGATTTGAATTGAATTATCCATTTATCTCTACTGGCGTTCTACATTATTTAAAGCTTTGTACTTCAGTTATAGTTGATAAACGTAGATTCCAGTTTTCTTTTCTTTTTTTTTTCTTTTTTTCAGAAATGCAAAAAGATGCATTGCTTAACTTTCTCTTAGAATTAACAATATGGAAGCTAGGAAGGCCATTTTTCATGCCAAACAAGGAGTGGACACGTTGAAAAATCAACATGCAATGCTTTAGTTCTCAGTAGTCAGTGCTAATGGGACATTGCTAAAATTATGTCTATTTTCTTTAAACAAAAAACACAAAACTAAGCAAATTATGCAATAAATGAAAAAAAGGCAAAGATGTTAATAACTAGGGAAAATAAATTAGTTATTTCATATCAAAGAGGTAAAATTACTGGTATTTGGGGTTTTTTTTAGTTTTTTTTGTTTTTTATAGATTTTATTTATTAATTTATTTGAGAGGGGAGAGAGAGACCATGAGCGGGGCGAGGGGCAGAAGGAGAAGCAGGCTCCCCGCTGAGCATGGAGCCCAATGTGGGGGTCAATCCCGGGACTCCAAGATCATGACCTAAGCCAAAGGCAGACGCTTAACTGACTGAGCCACGCAGGAGCCCCAGGATTACTGGTATTTGATAGAACTTTTCGCCTTATGACCTACAGCATTGCCACTTGATAAACATATTTCATTTACATGCTACTGCTGGAATCTGGTTTTCTAAGCCAATCATTATAAGCAATTAAAGATGAACAAAAAGTGGCAACAGCAAATACTTTGAACAAATCATATTTCTATATGCTGATTCATTTTGCGATATTTCTAAAGAGAACAAGGCTAAAGAGGTTTAAATCCAAGCTCTTGGATGGAGGAGATACTTGGTACCTGAACTTGAATGGACATCTGGAGGCAGAAATACTTCAGGAGGCTCCCATCACCATGGGATCGTGTGTGTCTAGACCTCTAGGAGTGAAATGATTTAGGGAACATATATTTTTGGAAGTTTGTCATTGACTCACAGAGCAAACTTCTGTCTATTTCAACAGCTCGGTTTCCCTTCCATAGTGACAGAAAAATAGTATAAGTGGTTACCATAAAGGTAGTATGTGGTACGAAACAAATACTTCCATTATATATACATTTGTGTGTGTGTATAAAGGTTGAAAAAATTTTTAAAGAGCTTTCAAAATTAATTCTCTACAAAGATCCAGGAAACTGAAAATAACCAAACGTATTTTAAAATATTTTCTCTCTTCCAAGGTAATTTATTATATGGCTGAAGATTCTTGGCTTGATCTTAAAATAATTTATTTAATACATTGGTAAACAGTTCATTTGAAATGATTGTTATATTCTCTCACTGTGGAAGCTACCTTTCATTTTTCTCAATTAGTACATCTTGCACTATGAATTGGCAGAAAGAAGACACAGTAACATGTTGGAAAGGAAAACATTTCATTACCCCATGTGCTATGTTCTGAGATGAATCAGATCTACTGGAGTAATACAGCATGGTGTGCATAATAATCAAACTTAATAATAAGACACCATGGAGGTTCTGCTGTTTTCTTGAAGTGTATATGTGCATAAAATGACTCTGGGGCAATAATTAAGTACTGTCTTAAGAGAATATAAGTATAAAGAGAGCAAGTCCCAAGCATAACATTTTAATAAAGTCTAATTTTATGAACTTGTTCATTTTTGGATGAGAATACAGTTAAAGGAAAATATATAAATTATTATTTTAAAGTAACAGAAAAAGCACCAAGAAATTAGTTTTTCACTTAACTATTCACACCAATTTTCTGGAATTGGTATTTTGTTACATTCGTGCAAGATTACAGACATTTAGAAATTACTAACAATTTTTCTGTCAGTTTTACTATTCCGGCTGTGAACCATGGCTTAACTTACTTGCTTAAGTCTAATGCTATTTGAAACTATGTCTAGACCCAATTTCTAAGAACAAAACAAAATTTTAATGAATAAACACCTTCAAAGTTGATTGACTGAAAAGCAGCTACATTTCTTTCCAAATAACACTACGTTTGAGCCAAAGTTAGACCATGGTTTCCTAATGGCCATAATACTTTATAAAAGTAGAAGTAATCACAAGTTATATTATATACGGAAAGGAGGAAAATAGAAAGGATTGAAGTAAATCTGATTATGAGGGTGTAATGTAGTATATTTCAATTCAAATATAAACAAGATTATATTGTACCACTGTGTCAGTGTAACACTCTACCCTCCAAATCAAAATTTATGATACACCTGGAGCAAACCAACTAAAAATTTTTGCATAACAGTTAAGAGCCACTTGACTAAAAAAGTAACTTTTTAACACTTTATGCTAGATCTTCAGATCTGACACCTGGAGATTAATCATTTTTATCAATCTAACAAAGATAGTGATTAATTCATACATGTACTGAAAAAAATTCTGACATCCAACTTGACATCTGAGATTTACAAACTGATACACCAAAAGGAAGCCAAAAGGCAAATTTACATAGAGGAGGCAAATGGGTCCATTGGAATCAAAAGAAGTTACTAAAATGTAGTGACATTTCCAAAAGCTGTATTTGTAAGGAAAGCTGAGGATATCATGTGAAAAGCATGTTAAATCAGTGAGTGCAAAGGCAAAATGCTGGCAAAACTCAAACACTTATAAAACGTTGAAATTTAGGTTGGAATGATAAAAAGATAGGCATCCACATCAGGGACTTGGCAGCAATAGAAGGTGAGAAACAGATCTGAGACTTCATTTTTCTGCTATAGATCCTAGGCACGCTAGCTGGAGAACAACTCCAGCACGAATGTGTTATACTACACAAATGTGGCTGAAAAAGGAAGGAAGGAAAGAGGAGATGCAGGAGTTAAGAGAGCACTCTGCAGATGGTGGCCAAACATGCACGATCAGTTGTGGCTTAAGGTGACTGGAACTCCCATCTGGGGATGATGCATACAGAAATAGAAATGACTCTATGTTTGTCCTCTACTGTGTAAAAGAAAATGCAGAAAATTTAAGCACATTTAGGATTAATAGAGATAAGATGTAAATGAGAAATAAGGGAAGGAGATAAAACCAGTGATCGGACTAAGGAAATACTTTGCCTTGTGTGTATAAATTTCACATTATATTTGGTTAAATAAATTTGATGATAGAACTTGAAACAGAACCAAATAATGTTGTTGGCTGTAAATTCTAAATTATTTACCCTGGAAAATCTTTTTTTTTTTATAAAGCTCTTTTTTTTTAAATTTTATTTATTTGAGAGAGAGAATGAGAGATAGAGAGCACGAGAGGGAAGAGGGTCAGAGGGAGAAGCAGACTCCCCACCGAGCAGGGAGCTCGATGTGGGACTCGATCCCGGGACTCCAGGATCATGACCTGAGCCGAAGGCAGTCGCTTAACCAACTGAGCCACCCAGGTGCCCTACCCTGGGAAATCTTTAAAATATGTAGCGTAGGATCAATCCTGTTCCTTGAACATGACAAAAGTACTGACAATAAATGTCACTGTCATCCAATGAAACAGAGGTCACTAACTTTTCTTTCTTTAACCCCCCAAAAATCACTTGTGTCACAAACATTTAAATTTTTTTTATCCATGCCCATGAGTCTTCAACTTCTTTTATTTCTTGCTATTTCACTCTGTTCCTTTTGTTTCAAATCCTGGATTTATAATCTCCTTGTGTATTTTATGCTCATTTCCTTTATTCCTCACTCATCCATACTTACTTTTTGTACAGGAACTTTGCAAGTTGGAGTATTTTTTTCATCCAGTTTAATTATTTTTCAAACCCCTTTAATTTTTTTAATTAAAAAATTTTTAATTGGGGCGCCTGGGTGGCTCAGTTGTTAAGCATTTGCCTTTGGCTCAGGTCCTGATCCCAGGGTCCTGGGATCGAGCCCCGCATCGGGCTCCCTGCTCCGCGGGAAGCCTGCTTCTCCCTCTCCCGCTCCTCCTACTGGTGTTCCCTCTCTCGCTGTCTCTCTCTCTCTCTCTCTGTCAAATGAATTTAAAAAAAAATAATTTATCCACTGAAAGGAGACGATCAGTGTAATAATTAGACATATACCATACTGCATTTGCAGTCTAAGAAACTTACACCTTGAGTAAGATGATAATGTAAATCTATATTAGTAAAAATATCACTCAATTTCCAGTTGTCACAGAGAACAGAATAAGTTCAGAATTTTTATATAAAATAGATTGGAGAAAAATTATGAATATGTCAAAAGTTAATTAAAATTAAAAGGGGACGCCTGGGTGGCTCAGTTGGTTAAGCGACTGCCTTCGGCTCAGGTCATGATCCCAGGGTCCTGGGATCGAGCCCCGCATCGGGCTCCCCGCTCGGCAGAAGCCTGCTTCTCCCTCTCCCACTCCCCCTGCTTGTGTTCCCTCTCTCTCGGTGTCTCTCTGTCAAATAAATAAATAAAATCTTTAGAAAAATAAAATAAAAAGAAATCTATTGTTTTTTCCTAAAAAGAGTGCCAGTGACAAATTTTGAGACAAGTAGCAAGGAAGAACTACTGAGTGAATCAGGGGTATTTCTTAAAAGGATTGGATAAAATAAAAGTATTGTGCTAACATATTCAACATTTCTGTAAGAAAAAAACTAGACAGAAACTTGAGAGGAATATTTTGCTTCGATCTATAAATGTTTGGGGGCAATATTTCACATTTTGAACAACTGTTTTCCTAAACATCAATATTAAAATGTGTAATAACATGTTATGTCTCAAGTATGAAATCAGAAAGCCAGATAAAATTTATAAACTACATAATTGTAGAGGGCTTATTTTTCTAATATAGAACAAGCTGAGTAATTTTAAATAGTCTAAATAGTTATTACAATCTGACTGCGATGTGTTCTTCCTTCTACCTTTCCAAGAAGTTCTTGTGTTATAATAATGGATTCTCAAAGAATAAATTGCATACACCCAATCAGTTCCTGAAAAGTGTAGGCGGCTCACACAGCATGATGCCATCACAAGGTGGCATGTGGTTTCCTTATAGCAGCGCCACCCTTAAATCCATGAGACTGAGCCTTCTTCTGCATGAGCACAATCCTCCCACATGGTAACACGGATGTCAAGAGTGTGATTGCCTGGAATAAGCCATGGCATGGAGGCTGTATCTGATTCACCATCTGAAGGTGAAGTGTGGCATCGACTGAGGAAGCTCAAAAGAAGGCATTTTAGAAGGGGCTTACGATCATCTTCTGTGGCCCAGTCCTTCACTCTGTAATGTGATGTGTACATCTTGTCATGTCCTTCCCTGAACTTTCCTCTCTTCGGAGCTCACTGAAAATGCTACACAGAAGTGGAGGGAAGTGCAGAACTATTCTGAGGCCATGGGTATATCAACCCTGTTGACCTTTTAAAATACATGCCTGTAACATCTTACTTTTTCAAGCATAATTTTTATAGAGTCTAGAATCCTGCTAGAAAAGAAATATGACATTTATATAAATATTTCTATCTATGTGTATAATTCTAAAATTATTCATTTCAGGGGATTTGGCTTCATCCAACTATCATTTTGGGATGATGCATTTTTAGCGGAATGGAGTTTAAGTAAAACTGATAAAAATATAATTTCTAACTAGAAGTACTCTGCTTCTAAGCAATCATAGGGCAACAAAACACTCAGTTGATCACTCTGAGAAATGTATTACTCAGTCTAACATATCTAAATAAAAAAATACAGAAGTTCTCATAAATATGTGAGTTCAACAAGTTTTTGTTCAGTTTTCTTTTTCTCTCAACACATGAATATGATGATCCTATTTAAGAACATGATAATAGAATAATAATTAAAAAAATGATGGGTGCAAAATTTTCTTTTTTTTTTAAACCTATCTTTACAGAACAAAGTTAAACCCTTAATCAAACTGCATACAAAAATTACCTCAAAATGGATCAAAGTCACAAATGTAAGGGTTAAAACTAAAATTTTTAGAAGAAAACATGGGAGAAATTTTGCTTGGGTCAGACAGTAGTTTCTTAGCTATGATACCAAAAATCCAAGTGACAGAATACATTAATTGGAATGTTTAAAACTTAAAAATATTTCTACTTCAAAGAAAACCATCAAGACAGTGAAGAGACAACCCAGAGAATGATAAAAAATCTTGCAAATCATAAATCTGACAAGGGAATTTTATCCAGCATATATAACAGCTCTTACAAATCAATAACAAAGAGACAAAAAATAAATTAAAAATTGGGTAAAGAGTGTGAATAGATTTTTCTCAAAAGGAGATATGTAGTTAGCCAATAAGCACGTGAGAAAGTACTCAATTTAAATAGTCATAAGGGAAATGTAAATCAAACCAACAATTAGATCCCATTGCAAAGCCACTAGAATTTGCTACAATAAAAAAGGTAAATGATAACAAGCGTTGGTGAAAATGTGAAGAAACTGGAATGCTTGTACATCACTGGTGCATGGTAAAATCACACAACTACTTTTAAAAAACTTTGATAGTTTTTAAAATGTTAAACAATGAGTTGCCTCATGATCCAGCAGGTCTACGCGCAGGCACATACTTCAGAGAAATGAAAACATGTTCATACAAAAAACTTCTACACAACATTCACAGTGGCCAAAAAGTCTAAACAATCCAAACGTTCATCACTTTATGGATGAATAAACAAAACGAGGTATATTCATACAATGGGTATTATTTAGCCATAACAAGGATTAAGAATGAATATGTGCTAAAACATGGATAAACCTTGAAAATATGATGCTAAGTGAAAGAAGCCAGTCACAAAACGTCACATATTCTGTGATTCCCTTTATATGAACTGTACAAAATAGGCAAATCCACAGACAGAAAGTAGATTCAGAAAGCAGATAGAAAGTCCCCTGGGCACTAGGGGGAGGAAAGTAAAAGAGCCACTGCTAATAAGCATGGTGGTTTTTTTTGGGGGGGGGGCTGTTGTTAAATTAGATAGAGATGATAGTTGCACAACTCTGTGAACATAGTAAAAAGTACTGAAATGTACACCTTTGAAAGGTGAATTTTCTACATAAATTATATCTCATAAAGCTGTTCGATTAAAATATTTGCTACTGACCATTACAACAACCAAAATCTTTTGTTATTTCCATTTTGGATTAAACAAATAATTCTTGAATGCCCACTATTTTTAGTACAGCTCTAAAAGAAAAGGAATTCATTGCTTCTATTCTAAAAAGAAAAAAGAAATCTAGTTGAATGAGGATAGGAAGATTAGGCTGGGTTGTGGGTTGAGATTAATGTAGACACAGAATAATGTTATTGAATATGAAACAGTCTTAAGTAGGAAACACATAAAATACTATGGAATAGAACAGGACTGAGCAGGAAAGATAAAATCGGAAGCATGACAAGTATGAATAAACTGCTAAGGAGTTAAAAATGGTGGTCAACCAGAAAAAGCATCAAGTAAGATGTAGAATTTGATGGGTATGTTAAAACAAGGACAGCGTTTTTATAGGTAGGGTTGGTGGATGAGATTCTACTCAGAAGAAATAGCATAAGGAAAAGGCTAGGGGCAAGTGGGTTGTGTAGTTTTTTATAAATGTTGGGCCCTTCAGCATTGCTAAGTCATGAGGCTCTTGTAGATCATGGTAGTGGATTAGTCCATATTATGGATAGTCTTGAAAACCAAGGGGAGATATGTATGTAATATGTGAACAAGGCAGAATAATTCAAGCTGTTTGTTTGTTATGGAGTAGTAAATTTGTTTGATTTAATCCAAAACAGGTGAAGCGTTTGCACTGAGGACATAGAAATGAATAAGATCCAGTCCCTATACTCAAAGGTGACCATTTTGTGAGGCAGAGAAGGAAGCCAACACTCAGGATGCAAAGGAAAGTAAGTGTCATAATTAATGGGATCACTGTGAATAGAGATGTGCTCAGGAGGAAGTTGACTCAGGTTGAAAAATGGGGTCAGTGGTAGTTTCCTGGTAAGAATGATGCATGGAAATATGTCTCAAAACAAAACAAACAAAAAAAGAAAACAAAAAGAATAAGGAAAAGAAAAAAAATGAAGAAGAAAGGAAAACTTTCTGCTTCTGAGAATATTTGAGTAATATGAACCAGACATAGCACCCCATCTTAATGATAAAACTGAACGCAATGGTTGAAACAACAGTTTTCAGACACTGCATAATGGGAGGCATAGGATTCTTTTTTTTTTTTTTTTTTTTTTTTGAGGCATAGGATTCTGATCCCTGAGACAAATAATGAGGTGAGTCTCAAGACTGTCCCAATTTACTGCCTGGAGGCAGTTTGCAAGCCACAGCACAGAAGGAGAAATCCAAAAAGAGCCCAGCCATCTCACTGAGTAGGGAGATACAGAACTGAGTTTAGAGAGTCCAAGGCAGCTATAACACACAGGGCAGAGTGTTGGAGAGGACTCTGGAGATCTGTAGATTGGTCCCACTCCCTTGAATCTTTCATCTGTCTGTGCCTAAGAAGAAATTGCCCACAGCTGGACGAAGAACCGCTGGAAAAAAGCAGTACTACCACAGGAAATTCCCAGACATTACTTAGGTTTAAGATGAGCTTATGTCACCATCATCATTAGTCCTAACGTTGCTCTGGACCCTCTCTAACGAATCTTAAAAGGAAATATAGAAAGGATCAAACTAAATCCAAGTAACTTAAAAATTGCACGTTTAAACAAGATCCAACACTTTCGTTGTAAAGGAATAAAACAAGATCCAGATTCTGAAAATGGAAAAAGGTCTATCATCCAGTCCAAAATTAGTAGACACGCAAAAAACCAGCAAAGTCTAAGTCATAACTAGGAGAGAAATCCGGCAATGGAATGAACAAATTCAGATGAGGGAAGATGACATTAGCAGGAATGAGCATTAAAGCAATCACTATAAAAATGCTCCATAAACTTAAGAATGTTGAGAAAAACACAAATACAATGAGGAGAAATGGGAAAATCACGAAAAAGGAATTGAAATGGAACTTCCAAAGAGAAAATATCTGAAGTGAAAAGTAAACTGGATAAGTTTAATAGAAAAATAATACACTTTAATAGAAAAAGATGACTGACCCTAAAAACATAGCCATAGAAATAATCCAAAATAGAGTGGAGAAAAAAGACAGAGGGGGGAAAAAAAATCAACACAGCACCAGTAACCTGAGGATAAACATTACACTATTTTACATAAGAGTAAGAGAGTTCTAGAAAAGAACGTGCTGGACACACAAAAAAGTGAAGAAATTATGGCTAACATTTTTCCAAATCTGAAGGAAGCCATAATCCCTCAAACCAATGAAGGACAATAAATTTCAAACAGAATAAATGCAAATAAGACTGCACCAAGAGGCAGCATAACCAAATTGCTCATAACAATGATTAAAAAAAAAAAAAAAAGCTTAAAAGTAGCCAGAGGAAAAAAAAGATACATCAGGTATAGAGGAAGAATGGCAATAGACTGTCATAGCAATGATTTTAATAGAAATGTAATGATAGTCAAAAGAGGAGCAATATTCTTAAGTTAGAAGAAAAAAGTCAACAATGAGTTCTATATTTAGTGAGAACATTTTTCAAACATTGATAAAATAGAACCTTTGCCAGATAAGCAAAATCTGAGAGAATTCATCATCAGCAGATATGCACTGCAAATTATAGTAAAGGATGCTTATCAAACAAAAGGAAAATGGTAAAAGATAAATTTGGATGTTCAAAGATAGAAGAAGAACTACGGAAATGGTATTTGGGTAAAGAGCAATTATTTTTCTTTATTTTAATCTCTTTAGAAGATAGTTAACCCTTTAAAATGAAACACTGTAATGGTGTATTGTGGAGGTTATAACACATCAAAGTAAAACCTATGATAGCATTAGCACAAAAAATAACTAAGACTATGAGAGAGGAAATGAAGGTACAGTGTTGCAAGTCTGTCACAGGATAGGAGAAGTGGTAGAATGTGCCAAAAAGCTGTCTGTGATAATTTAAAGGTGTATACTGTAAGCCCTGGAGCAACCACTTAAAAAACAAAGAAACAAAGAACTATAGCTAGCTAATAAACCTACGGTAGAGATAAAATGGAACACTAAAAATACTCCTTAAATCTAAATTAAGGCAGGAAAAAAGATGAAAACAACATATGGTCAGATGGAAAAATAAAGCAAATTGGGAATTTTTCACCAAATCCTTTCAATAATGACATCAAATATATATTTCCTAAACTATAAATATATAAATAAGAGTAGACGCCAGTTAAAAGCCAGAGATTGCCAGACTATATAAAAAAGGAACACCCAGATATATGTTGTTTATGACAAACCTACAGATAAATCATATTACAGGTAGAAGCCCGAATATTTTATCCCTAAGATCAGGCATTGTTGTCTACCTTCTCCATCTCTTTTCAGATGTGTACTGGAGATCATAAATTGGAAGCGATAAATAAAACTGCTTTTATTTACAGATGAAATGATTATTCAATTGTACTATGGACTATACAAAATAATTCCTAAGACTAATAAATGAGTTTTGCAATGTCACAGAATAGAGTATCACTATACAAATACCAACTGTATTTCTAGGTAAAAGCAACAAACAACTGGAAAATAAAACTTTACAATAAATGTCACTTAAAATAGTATCGATATCATAAAATATGCAGAGATAAATAAAAAAATGTCTAAGATCTTTATACTGAAAACTACAAAATAATGCTGAATACAAGACCCAAATAAGGGAGCAGAAGAGACTTAATCTTACTAAGGGCTCAATTCTCCCAAGATTGATTTATATTTTCAATGTAATTCCAACCAATCAAAATTCAAATAGGTTTTTGAGTTTAAAAGTCTGTAATGTAATATATGGCAACGTAAGGGAAGTACAGTAGCTAAAATAAATTTTCAAAAAGGAAAACAAAGTTGGAGGATTTGTATACGTGATTTCTAAGACTTCCTATAAAGTACGACAATATGTGCTATTGGTATAAAGACTGATAGAACAGGATCGTCTATACATAGACCCATTCTTATGGAGGCAATTGGTTTTTGGCAGAGTTCCAGGTAATTAAGTGAGGAAAAGATGACTTTTGAGTACATGGTGCAGGAACAATTGGACGTCCATATGTAAAAGCAGAAATAAATCAGAAATCTGAATATAAAAACCAAAATTAGGTAGCTTCCAAATGAAAACATAAGTGAAGACGCCTATAACTTTAGATTAGACAAAGATTTCCTAAATATGATACCAAAAGCCCAAATTATAAAAAAAAAAAAACAGATAAACGCTACTTAAAATTTAAAACCTGTGCTCTTCAAAGACACTATTAAGAAAATGAAAAGGCAAGTCATGCACTGGGGAAAAAAATATTTGCAGAACATGTATCTGATAAAAGATTTATTCAGAACACACAAAGTTCCCAATAATAAGATAAATAACTATATTTTTCAATGGACAAAATATTTGAAGAGATAGTTATTTTACAAAAGAAGATATCTCAGGAGTGCCTGGGTGTCTCAGTTGGTTAAGCACTGGACTCTTGGTTTCGGCTCAGGTCGTGATCTCAGGATCGTGAGACTGAGCACCATGTCAAGCTCTGCGCTCAGCACAGAGTCCGCTTAAGTTTCTCCCTTGTCCTCTGCCCCTTGCTCCCACTCTTTTCTCTTTCTCTTTCTCTCTCAAATAAATAAATAAATCCTTAAAACATTTTTTTAAAAAGAAGACATCCCAGCAACCAATAAGCACTTACAAATATCCAATGTCACTAGCCAGATATGCAAATTAAAACCTCAGTGAAATACCACCACATAACCCCTACAATGACCTAAATTAAAAGGACTGACAAGACCAAGTTTTGGTGGAAATATGGTACAAATCAAAGTCTCACATATTGATCATGCAAATGTAATTATGCTATGAGCACTTTGGAAAATCATTTGTTAATGTCTTAAAAGTAAATAATACAGGGCGCCTGGGTGGCTCAGTTGGTTAAGCGACTGCCTTCGGCTCAGGTCATGATCCTGGAGTCCTGGGATCGAGTCCCATGTTGGGCTCCCTGCTCGGCGGGGAGTCTGCTTCTCTCTCTGACCCTCTTCCCTCTTGTGCTCTCTATCTCTCATTCTCTCTCTCTCAAATAAATACATAAAATCTTAAAAAAAGTAATATATATATAAATATATATAAAAAAGTAATATATATATATAAATATATATATAAAAAAGTAATATATTTTACACAGAAATCCCACTTTCAAAATAGTTACCAAAGGGAAATAGAAAAGTATGTCCATGCAAACAGTTGTTCTAAAGTAGTAGTAGTATCTTTATTCAAACCTAACACCCCCCAAAAAAAACCCAAAAACAAAAACCAAAACAAAACAAAACAAAAAAACCAAAAAAACAATTTAAATGTCCCTCCATTGGTGAATCAAATCAATATAATCATTCAGTGAAATACTGCTCAGTAATAAAAAGTAACGAATTACCAATACATATGACCAGGAGAAAATTTTATGGAAAATAATACACTAGAGCAATGCATCAGATGGTTAGGATTGAAGAGGTATTGGGAGGAATGAGTGGGGGAGAGCGGGTGATCAGTGGAACCCTAAATGAAGGCTGGACCAGGAGAGAGAGAACCTATGAAGTGGCAGGTTGGACATTCCCTGGCTATTTGAGTCAGTTGTCACATGTAGCTGTGTATACATCTCTAGTTTCTTCACAAATAGAACTTCTTTATGGCAATCCTGGAAGATATGTCACCTCAGGCAGTTTACAAGGATGGTGGATTGCACCTTCAGTGAAAAAATTAGAATAATGGACTATTTGGGCAGATACTGGGGTTAAAATGCAGAATGTGGCCTAAAATATCTGGATTTCAGAAAACAAAGTCACTTTTTAAAAAGTGAATAAACCTCACTTATAGATCAGTTCTTTCGTACTACTTCTGCTGAGCAGTAATTTCCTATCTCGTAAAACAATTTAAGATATGCCCCTTTCCTTTAGTTCTCGTTTCAGATTCTCTGTGAATACTGAAAATAATATGGCATCTTGATTTTAAGCTAACATTATATATGAGAATGTAGATATTTGCAAGATTAGAAGGTTATTATTCTCTTAATAAATCAATTATTTGCTGTACACGGGGGTTCATTTAGGAGACTCTACAATGTGAATTCCAATCGTTCTTTTAAAAATTTCCCTAACAGACAAATATGTAGAAAACACACAGCATAAAGAAATGTATGCTTATACTTAATTTTAAATTTAAAAGAAAGCTATGCAGTGGCAATAAGAAAACTAAATAAAAGTAATGTTCTACCTCCATTTCACACAGTAAGTCAAGAATGGAATTCACACTTTGAATTTGGTATTCCTTATGTGTAATCTTTTTAAAAAAATGTAAGTCATTCAATTATATTTTCTGCACAGGATATTAAAATGTGAGAATAGTAACTTAAATTCAATTTTATTTCACCTTTAAAATCCTTACACTTGATTTTTTCTTTCTGAGCATTTTTTGAGCAACTGACTTTTTTATTTTGAATATAACTCTATGTCACATATAGAGTACCTACCATGTCTTCCTACAAAGGGAAAATCAATTAAAATAGCATGAAGAACCCCAGTAAGCCTGTTTTTGATGAATTATGTCCTTATAGATATACCCATATGTGGTTCAAAATGTATTGATCAGTAACAACTGTTTCTGTAATATCAATAATGCACGATTCTCTTGAACTTCCCCTGAAGTGACAGGGTTTAATCGAGAGAGCCCTAAACAATAAATTGACTACCAAGAAGGAGACAGAATAATGAAATTGACTCAAACTTCTAAAATAAATAATAATTCTAAACTTGAGGAAAACATATTGATATCTCTCTTTGCTCTGCCTTCTTTTGATTTGTATCTTTCATAATAAGCTGCTTACCAACAGGATTATTACTTCACTGAGTTTAATCTCCTATAGAGTCCACTGACATTTACTTTTCTATATGCTATTCAATATTAAGAAATTAAAAACGAATAGAAGTCATTCTGAAATGCCATGATCACTATTTTAAAATCATCTTCTGTTATAAAATGCAAACTTTGAATAAACTCTCCCTATTGGGTTTGATTCACTTTCTCTTGTGTCTTGTTTTATCATCAATTAAGTTCATGAGGAACTCTAATACTTTTAAAGACTTTCTCTAGAGGAAGAATATTCCCATACTGTTACCTGTTAGTTGGGAAATCATTTGTCTACTAAATGTTCAAACCACAAATAAATTACCCCAGTGTAAGAGATGAGCCATAGAGAGCTCATATTCTTTCTGTTCAAAACGTCTACACCAGTCTATGGACAATTCTAAATCAAATTTCTTAATTATTCAGAGAATGTAGTCTTGTAATTAAAATCTTTTAATCTGTTGTGTAAACTTAAAAGTCCCTAGGGGTGTCTGGGTGGCTCAGTAGGTTAGGCATCTGCCTTTGGCTCAGGTCATGATTCCAGGGTCCTGGGATGGAGCCCCACATCGGGCTCCCTGCTCAGTGGGGAGTCTGCTTCTCTCTCTCTCTCTCTCCCTCTGTCCCTCCACCTGCTTCTTCTCTCTCTCTCTCTCTCTCAAATAAATAAATAAAATCTTAAAAAAATAAAATATTTTAAATAGAAAATTTTAAATGTTTTACACATGGAAAACCCCACTTTTAGTCTATAATTTCCATAACCATATCCATAACCTTCATTTGTCAATCTCATTATTTGGTAATACAAATGTTCAGCACAAGTATGACCTATCTGTTCTGTCATCTAGCTCTCCTTTCAGCATCTTGCTACTAAGTTTATTATGACAGGAGCTTTGTTATATTAGCTTAGAATGCCGACTCCTGCTTTGTCAGTCTAAAAATTCTTGAGAGAAAATGACAAATTTTGACAAAATTTGTTCTAGCAGTTCTGCTGCATTTTCTAAGACTCCATAAACCATTTGTTCATTCCTTGGTTTTAAACTCTTAACTGCCTTATCTGTGTTATGTCAAGATCAGAACAAATTGGCTAAGAACTTGAAATGAATAGGTTAATAGTCCAAGGCTCTTTAGACAATCCAAGGATAAATTGAGGGTTCATACGTCAGTGATCAGAATACTGGCTTTGGCATCTGACAGAATCCAGACTCCAGCTCTGTCACTTAATAGTTGTGCTTTCTACTGAGTCAATCGTTTTTTAGTATCATTTTTTTTTAATGTGAAAATGGGGACAACGGTTAGTGAATGACGATTAAATGAGATATGTTATAAGTAGGGTTCATAAGATTTTTCAGCAGAGAAATGCTCGTTAGAGGACAACCTTGACAGTAATATGAAAAATTAAGTTGAAACCACACCTTTCAGGCTTGTAAGCTTTTCTTCCGTTAACTTTTTAAAAAATTGAAACAAATAGATATTGAGAGATGAAGCTAATTATACCTCTTTGCAGTTGATGTTTTGTTCCGTCAGATTAGCCCCAATATCATCAATATGTAAGCTGATATGTAAGCAACCTGGTATTACTTAATTAATTATAATTTTTTAAAAATTGAAGTTTTACTCACATGATTGCTTTCATGTTGGGCATGATATCTTAAAAAGTGATTCATTTAAATAATAACTCAATTATTACACCTTGAAATACTAGGTCTTTTAAAGATTTTATTTATTTATTTGAGAGAGAGAATGAGATAGAGAGAGAGCATGAGAGGGGAGAGGGTCAGAGGGAGAAGCAGACTCCCTGCCGAGCAGGGAGCCCAATGTGGAACTCGATCCCGGGACTCCAGGATCACGATCCGAGCCGAAGGCAGTCGCTCAACCAACTGAGCCACCCAGGCGCCTGTATCCTAGGTCTTTTAGATATGTTTCTATAGGTGTTAATGTTTTATAAACATTTGAAGAATGTTACTCAAACATCTTTCTATCATATTTAAAATATTGCCAGATTAAGACCCTGCTCAGCAGGCATGATGGCAGGAATGGCAGAATTTTCATCATTTCTAAGATGGATTATTATAACTCATAATTTTCTATTCTCCTAGTCAGCTGCACCAAAAAAAAAAAAAAAAAAAAAAACAGTATTTCAAATGGATGGAGAAAAGAATCCTCACTTTCCTCACTCAGTTTATCAGGCTGCCTCTCTCCTGCACCTGCTTTCTAAGCCTGGTACTACTTCTAGAAGAAAATTAAACAACACATCTTTTAGTAACCTATCATAAGTTCCCTTTTGTATTTTAAATTAAAACACTGTTTAGCACCTACTTTGATCCAAGTTTCGTTTCAGATACTGGGGACACATGATTTATTACATAAGATGAGCTGTTCACTAGAGGTTGATGACAGAATACATTTTGGGGTGGAAGAAATAGAAATTTGGGGCTTGCACCAGATTAAGATGAATGTGCTAGTGAGATGTCGAGTAAAGGGGCACCTCTGGGAGTATTTCAAAATGGGTAATGTCGTGGAGGCAGGAAAGAGCACGTTTTAGTCCAAGAAGCCTTTTTAAATTATTAGAGCTTAAGTATTAGTAAATGGGATGTATGACAGATTAATGATAATAATAATAATGCTGTTAGTATCTACTTATTAACTACTTTGTATGTGACAAGTAATGCCAGGTTTCATATACATTACTTCCATCAATCTTCACAATCCCACATTGGCAATTATTATTATTATTTTTTAAAGATTTATTTATTCATTTCAGAGAGAGAGAGAGAGAGCACAAGTGTGAGGGGGCAGAGAGAGAGAGAGAGAGAGAGAGAGAGATTTGCAAGCAGACTCTGCACTGAGCATGGAGCCCAATGTGGCGCCCAATCCCATGACCCTGAGATCACAATCTGAGCCGAAACCAAGAGTTGGATGCTCAACTATCCGCACCACCCAGGCACCCCAGCGCTTATTACTTTTATTCCCATCTCACACATTAGGAATTTGTGGTGCAGAGATGTTCACTAGCATACCTATAATTGCCAGCTAGAAAGTAGCAAAGAGGCAGAGCCTCATTTCAAACCTAGCATCCTCTGATCACTGTGCTAAAAGAACCTCTTGTGAAATTCTTCTAAGACTTGGAACATTCCTGTGTTGGCCAGGGGGAGCTGGTGAAGGACCTCACTCTCATAAAATATGGAGGCATCACTATGGGACTAATGGCGTAGGCGTTTGGACTAACGAGTGCTGTTTTCCTCTCAAACAATGTAACACAGACAGTTACGTATGGAATAAAGATGGGATGGTACTATTTATGAAAGATGAGTATTCTGCTCTTTGATCCACAGCATTTACAGGGCATCATCCCTTCATTGTCTTGAGGGAAAACTACTCTTGGAGTCTACGCTTACCTAGTCATGCCTCCCTTAATCTCTTCTTGCTGCTGTGGACAGCTAAAACTCTAGATAAGGTTCTTCATTAATTTAAGATTTGGGCAACTGGCTCTCCACATCCAGATCCCTGTCATCACTGGATAGCATGATCTGGCCTCTCAGTCTCTTGGTATTCACATTTTCAGTGACCTTCTAATCCGCTCCACCTCAGCCACCCACTCTCAGTGTCACAAAATAGGATATCTATACTGGAAACTCCGAAAAGTTAAATCAAAAATCCTTCTGTCTCACCACAAACTTCTCTCCCTCTGTCCTGTTGGCTCATTTACTTTCACTCAATCTTTTATGTGACTCCATCAGTATCATTACACCTGGTTTTCTGGTCTTTGTTTCATTTTCTATGCTGCTTGGTGTCAGTGGCCCTGCAAATTAATTATTCTCTTACCATCATCTGGCAGTCTCATGCTATCTTGTTCTTTCCACCCTACTTGGAAAATTCCATCCTGGATTAATACCACCATGAGTTTTCCTGCTTGAGAGCTGGAGAAAATCCTGGAGTTCTCTGAAAAGTCATAGTCACCAACCTCAATGTCTCAGCAATACTGAGCCCTTCTGCTGCATTTCTCTAGTTGTTATTCTTCTCCAGTCAAAATTATGACTATTGCAAACACTCCTTACTCCCCTCTACTCCATGATTCTAGCGTTGCCCATTATTTTTAACATGATCAAGCTTCCTACAGCAAAGACTTTAATTTCCTGTCATCAAACCAACACAATCTTTTAGCATTAGCATCCACCCTTTCCTCTCTCTCTTGTGATATCATGCAAGAGATCCTCCTTTTCCTTTTTAAGACCATCTTCTACATCGGATTGCTGCACCCTGTCTCTGCCAATTTTCTCCAGAACTTTATGCTACCATTAAAAAAAAAAAAAAACTCCTCTGTTCATGTCACATCTTTCCCCTTATGCATTCCTGTTTATGTTCTCAGTCTCATGGCCAAATTCGATAAGAGTTTTCTGCATTTGTTGATCTTATTTCTTCCTCTATCATTCATATAACAATGTTCTTTCATTTGGATTTTGGGTCACTGCTCTATCAATGCTCTGTTGCTAAGGCCACTCATGATATTCTTATTGTTTAGTTCAAGGAGACACTTCATAATTCTCATCTTACTGACCTTTTAGCGCTTTGTTAAAACACTCGCTTCTTCCCTTGGTTCCTAAAACAATCTCACTTTGTATGTGTGCCTTACTTCTCAGTTTCTTCTCAGTCTCCTTTCTCAATTGCTCCTTCTCTACCCAATCATTAAAGTCTGGAGAACTTCAGGTTCTTTCTGTTTAGGACTTTCTTTTTATTTCCTTCTGACCTCTCTCCAAACAATCTCATTCTCTATCATGATTTCAATTACCATGTAAAAGCTGATGACTCCAAATTTAAACCTTTGTCCAGATCTCTGCATTCCAGAACCACAGATATTCTAACCATTTTCGATATTTTGTAGCCACTTCAAACCAAACATAACAGAAATTTAAAAAGACCATCATGTTTCTCTAGCCAGAAACATGTGAGTCATTTTGGCTCTTCTCTTCTCATCTCTAACCCATCCAGTGCATTCTCTTTTTTAACCAGCGTGAAATCCATGTGCTTGCCTCCATCTTCAACCAGACCCTTCTACCTTCACCCTTTTTCCTTCCTAAACTGGTGTAAAATCTGCCAAATTGGTCTTCCCATATCTTCTCCTTTCTATGTCTGTTCTCTCCACACATAAATCAGAGTGATGTTTTTTTTTTTTTTCTTTTTTAGAGAGAGAGAGAGGGAGACAATGAGACAGTGAGTGGGCAAGGGAGGGGCAAAGGGAGAGAGAATCTTGAGCAGGCTCCATGTCCAGTGCAAATCCCCATGCGAGGCTCAATCTCATGACCCTGAGGTCATGACCCGAGCTGAAGTCAGGATTTGGATGCTTAACCACCTGAGCCACCCAGGTGCCTCCAGAGTTATATTTTTTAAAAATATTTATTTATTTGACACAGAGAGAGAGAGAGAGATTGCACACAAGCAGGGGGAGCAGCAGAGGGAGAGGGGGAAGAAGGCTCCCCACTGAGCAGGGGGCCCTACTCAGAGCTCGATCCCAGGTCCCTGGGATCATGACCCCAGCCTAAGGCAGACACTTAACAACTGAGCCACCCAGGAGCCCCAGAGTGATGATTTTTAATAGAAATCTAACCTCACCACTTCCCTGCATAAAGTTCCCCAATGGTTTCTCATTGCACTTAGACAAAAGATAAATTTCTTTAATAGGGTCTACAAGGTCCTGTGTGACCTGGCCTTCACTCACTGAAGCAGTATGATCTCTACTGTCCTCTCTGCTTTGTATGCTCCAAACATAGCAGACGCTGTTCCGTTCAACATGTGTACCAGGCAGTGCCCCCACTCAGGAATCTCGTACCTGTCCTTTCTGCTGCCTACATTGTTCTTCCCTACATTGCTACCTTAAGCTTCAAGTCTACTCTAACAGCCAATCCCCACTGTGCCCCCTCTTCCCTTCCATGACAATGGCAGCTCTGCCTGTTACATGTAAACCGAGACAAAATTTTGTGTTTTATTGTGTATATTGCTCAGAAAAACTTGTAATGATTGCACAGTATAGGTGTGAGTTTCATGATCCCCAACACCTTGCAACAAAGTTCCTGGCACATAAATATTTGCTAAGTGGAAGAATGTTGCTTACATTAAACTTCTTTAACTAAAGACTAAAATTACTTTTCTTAAGTGTTTCTTTGTTGTCATTATTCAGATTAATTATAGCCTATAACTGAAAATTATTGCAGTGGCAAAGCCAAAGTGAGATTTTCATTCTCCTTAGTGACACCACATATTATGGAATCATTAGTTCTAGAATAATGCATCCGGGCTTACAAACGAAGATTCAAGAGGTGAACTTTTGTCTTTTCTATGCTTTCTGCTGAAGAACGTTGTCAAAACATAAACGGAAATTTAAATGATAACAGGAGACTATGAGAAACTGGTGTCATCTGAACAAGTCAGGTCACATTCTAAATGGGAGGCTCAAGCTCCCAGATAAGCAAAGCAATTCTGAATTGCAACACACCTCTCTTTTTCCCATGGCAAATTCCCATGATCCAGAAAGACAATAAAATCATTAGGGGGAAAAGGAGCAGATGCCTTTCTCTCCTTAAAATATTTCTGTCTCGGGGAGCCTGGGTGGCTCAGTCTTTAAACCTCTGCCTTCGGCTAGGTCATGATCCCAGGGTCCTGGGATCAAGCCCCGCATCGGGCTCCCTGCTCAGTGGGAAGCCTGCTTCTCCCTCTCCCATTCCCCATGCTTGTGTTCCTGCTCTCTCTGTGTCTCTCTCTGTCAAATAAATAAATAAAATCTTTAAAAAATAAAAATAAAAAAAATAAAAATATTTCTGTCTCTAGTAAGAAAGCAGCTGTAGCCCTTCAAGACTTGTTTTATTTCTGCAAAATTACTCTGAACGTGTTTGCAATGAATATTACTCAGGTAACAAACTCCAAAAATGCTATCATAAAGAATAGAACCCATTGTATTTATGACTTATAGTACTTATAAAAATGCACATTTCACTATAAATGATGCTATGGTGATATCATCAGACAGCACAGGCTATTCACAACTTTCAAGGGCTTAAAGAATGCTTGTGTTAAGTGCCATATACATATATATATATTTTTTACCCATTAAAGTAATATCGGTAAGTAAATGAGGATATCATTTAAATACAGCATTTTTCCTATATATTAATTAGTAGCTCAATGAACAATTTGACTTAAAAATATGAAGAATGACATAAGTGACAGGTTTGTTCATACATTTCAATATAATGTATTCTCTCACTTTGCTCTGAAAGGAGATTGTTTCTTAATTTTAATTTCTGCAAAACTTAATGATGAGTTCTGTCAATGAAAGAATGTAAAGACTTTGATTTTACGGTTAAAAATACCAAATAAAATGAACCCCTTCATTAATTACATGTGTTTTCTAACTTTTAATTCTACTGTTATTGAAATATAATTTTCCTATAATTTTATTACTCATTTTTATCCTCCTTCCTTCTTCAAATAATTAGATTACCCAAATCACTTATCTCCAAAGTAAAATCTATCCCATGTTGACAGACAGGAGTCCCATGTCGGGAAGATTTCTCGCAGCGTGTAATTAGTTCAGTTCAACCCACCAGCAATATTGGAAAATGATATATAGCCTATATCCTAATGACAGCAGAAAACTTGCACCGTCTTTATTTGCCAAAGCATCCGTGCTCTTAATTTCATGAGGGTATTTTTAGTTTCAAGTAACTTGGGAAAAGGTAATAGGTGACAAAGTCAGAAAGTAAAGTGTAAAAATATGGTGTAGAACTCTAGCTATATATAATACCTAGAAAATGTATAGAAAAGTACATTTGCATTCCAATAACACCTGTGACATTTAGACGTTCTATAGAATTCCCGCTCTCAATCTTTGCCTGCATCATATGCCACTATTCTCTCTGGATAGAGCCAGAGACCATAAAATAGTGGAGTGCTCAGAAGATATATGGTACAGCAAGTAGTAAATATCTGTGCTTTTCTGCTTTTTATAATACTTGTTTATAAAGCAGATAATAAAATTATAATTCCGTTTAGAAAAAACTTGGAAATTCCAAATCAAAATCTTTGACCCTAACAACACCCAGAAAAGGAAAACAAAATATGCAGCTTTGTGAAAGTTTTGCTTTACAATATACCCATCAGCAGGCCCAACAATCTTCTAACACCAAAAATTAGATTTATATATATCTTATAAAATAAACTCGCTTTATGTAGATGCACAGGATCTGCTCCTTAACACAGCAAATATCCTTGATTTCCATTTTACGATCTCACTAGCATACAGCAGATTTTCATTCCCATAGCTCACTGCACACTTGTTACAGATTTTTTTTTTCTGGCAACATTTATCTTTCGTGTTTTATGAACCGAAGTTATTTTATGTTTTCTACCTCTTCTCTATAAAATTCTCATAAATAATTACTGGGTTTCAAAGCTCCTGGCAGCTGGACACTTGGTAATAGCTTATTTCTAACTGATGTTGAAAGAAATGCGATGTTGGGATTAAAGACCTACAAAATGGCCCCATGTCTGTCTTTCTGCTTGTGAGTTGGCATGAGTGGCATGGCACGCTTGTGCACAAAGAAAACGCGAGATGTTGGGCGCCTGGGGGGCTCAGTCGTTAAGCGTCTGTCTTCCGCTCAGGTCATGGTCCCAGGGTCCTGGGATCGAGTCCCGCATCGGGCTCCCTGCTCCGCGGGAAGCCTGCTTCTCCCTCTCCCACTGCCCCTGCTTGTGTATCCTCTCTCACTGTGTCTCTCTCTGTCAAATAAATAAAATCTTAAAAAAAAAAAAGAAAAGAAAACGCGAGATGTCATTTATTTACAGAAGTACGTTGGCTATAGGCAGGGTGCAAAAAAAGTGTGAAGAGAAAAGGTAGAGGTTTGGCAGTTCCTTAGACGTTATGTCTCAGAGAATGACAGGACTGATGGGAAAATCCGAAAACAAGCTTCTCCAGGAGACAGGGCTATCAAAGCACCTGGCCTCACACGGGCACTCACCATTGTCTGTAGTCCCACCAGGACGCTGTTCCTGACCGTCAGGTGGGCCGGCTGTCAGCACACTCAGTGCCCAGGCCCCCCGGCTCTGCCTCCGGGGAGAATGGCGGCCACCCAGCCTTCTCAGGAAGCGACACTTCTTAGAAAACAGCTCTTGGCCTGGAGAGAGAAGGGCATTCCTTAGACAGAGACCAACAAATCACTATGACTGCACATGAATAATCCACATATATAAAATCAATTTGTATTGGTAATTCTTAGGTTTCAATATTTACAATTCTGTGAGTTTCAAAGTTTTTTTCCTGGAAAAGAGAAATAAGTGGCTAAATTTGCTAGAATTGTGCATTTGTAGGTATTCAGTATTCGCTTAAGATATAAATAAAACTCCAGAAGCATATGGATGCCTTTAGTTAAGTAGCAGGCTCATCAAGATTGTGGTTCTGATGTTCTTGCCAATGGATTTAATTTTCTTAGGATATTCAAGTTATAGTATTCAAGTCTGATGTGATCATGTATTGGGTATATATAGCCTGTTCACCTTATGATAGTGCACATTATGGATGCTGGTAGCAGTGGAAATAAATTCAATTTTACAGAAAGAATGTACCTTTATAAAAATGATAGATTATTACTTCTAGAAGGATGGAGACAACACCACTGTTATGTGAAGCTCCTTCACCACTCCTAGGGTTGCCTTCCATTTTATGGGCACTCCACTGGTATAGCAGTCCAGACAACTTCTGCCCTAGGGAAGGTGAAGTGGGCCTTACTGATCGCTGAGCTGAGAAAACATTTAGGTTAAAGCATTTTAACCTAGACTCTTCTCATCTCTTTCTCTTGGGAGCCAGCCTCCCCTCAGAAAACACATTTTCTTTACTGTGTTCCTATATGTAGTGAACTTATTCAGGGGCAGGTACTGTCCAGGATAGGAGGAGTGGGTAGGGATGGTGGCCATAGTTGTTGGTGTAAATCCAATTCAGGGAGCCTTATGGTGCCCAGTGTTTGGTACCTTGGTCATGGTCTTTCCCCATTTACCTCTTCACTCTCATCGTGTGCACTACCCTAATATACACCAACATACTCCAACCACAGGGCCTTCTTCCAATCCCTGTTTACACTGTGCTCTACTGTATTAGGATCTTTCACTGGCATCCTCTGCCTGGAATGCTTGTCCCATTTAGATTCACCCGGCTGGCTCCTTCTCACCGTTCAGTCATGATGTGAATGTCTCCTGCTCAGTTAATCTTCTTGAGCATCTTATCTAAATACTAACCCTCTCTCCGTTAGTGAATATTATAACCCTCTGTTCATTTCCTTCTAATGAAACTCACTATGCTATTGTTTTGTGGTCTTTTTGTTAGTTTGGATTCCTCCTATGAACTCTAGGTGCCACAAGGGCGGGGTCATTCATTACTACTCCATAGTAAGTATTACCCAACATTTCTAGAAGAAATAATTGGAAAGGAGTTGGTAGACACAGAATCTTAAAATATATTTAATTTCTGGGAAATATTAAAAGTGTCCAAATAGTTTCAGATCATCACAAAATATCTTTGAAATGAGGGCATAAGGACTATAGCTTTCAAATGATATTATCTTCACAGATCAAACCCAAGACTCTCCTTGCCCCTCCCCCCTCAAAACCCAACACTCTCCTGCCCCTCCCCCATCAAATGCTTTGCTGTGCCATATGATGTTAACATGTAATAAAAAAAAAAAACCTAGAGCTGGTGTATGTTATTTACCACCATGTACTGGAGAAATCTACACAAAATAACAAGTTTTCACAAAAAAAATTCATTGAGTATTAGCAATTGTTTATTTAACTAGATACATTATCCACAGATATTCCAGGGGGCCAGGCAGAAATACAGTCAGTTGCAGAGTGCCCTTTGGAGGACGGGTATGCAGCATACGGGGCCACCAGAACCTACGTTTTCAAACTACTCCCAAGAGTTGAGAAATCAACCTCTTCGTGTGGTTTTTCTCCTGAGCCAGCTTTAGTGGTAGTCATAACTGTGATGGTGGTACGAGATATGAAGATGGTGGATGCAGTGCCAACAGCACTTGACAGCCTCAAGATAGGAAACAAAAACAGGATTTTCAAAATGTCATAAGATAATAGGGTTTGGTGAACGGCAAGGTACTTTGCAGATGAGTGTTTAGTAATTACATTTACCAGTGTTTGTTTTCCCTGCTTATAATCAATTGTGTATCCTCTTGTAAAACTTCCACGAACAGGAAGAATAAGCAGCAAACAGAGTTTCTGAAAACAAATATAATCTGAAACTCATGGAGCCAAGTAAAATAAAATAGGAAAGAGCTGTGTTTGTCCAAGGAAGGCGTGGGTCCTGCAGCTGTCTCAGGTGGCTCCTCAGACTCGGGGCTTTCTAAGGCGACTGGAAGGGTAGAGTTTGGGTCCTTCCTTGTACCAGACAGACTCTGATCATCATGAAATGCTGGACTAATCTAGGCAGGAGGGTTTGCAGGAGATACTGAACAAACTAAAACCAGGCTGAACACTGCTTCAAAGGACAGGAACTTACAAAAGGACCTACGATGCGTGCCGGTGAGGAAAAGGAACTGCACAGACATATTGAGCACTTGTCAATTTCGGGGTTTTGGTAGAATTTGGTGTATACCACTTAGAGAGGAGGTTCAAACTAGGAGGAAAGCAAGTCACAACTCAGGACAGTCTTGAAGGTCTTGGAGTAAGTATAACTCTTAATATGTGCCCAAATGATGTCCACATAAATTAGACATCTATCAACAGTTCATATTTCATAGGTGCTTACATTATGAACATTAGCCAAGTTACTCTAAACTCATTACTTTTTGAGAGTAAGTTATTAAGGTAACAATTATCAGCAGATGGTGATATTATATATACCATCTATATTACATACCAAATAATAAAATATATAACATATAACAATATCTATAATATATACTCTAATATAAATATATAAAATAGGAAAAGAAATGTATGTGGATAAAAATATAAACATATTGGTAATAAAACTTGTATAAACCTACATATATTTATAAACTAAGTAAGTTTATGGATATAAATGTTTATCATTGTTTCAGAGAATGCATTTCACTGCATTATTTTCCTGGGTAGAAACATGTGTGTCTAACATGGAGCACTTTAACGTGCTTCATTTCCAAAGTGTGCATTCCTGGAATGATTCCTGCCAATAAAATGAGTGTGGCAATGCGATATTCGAGCTTTCATGTCATTCTCTCAGAATTTGGATGCATCACCAGCACGTAATGGAGATTATAGCTAAATAAATGATTCAATAGTCTACCTTCTAGAAATGGACATATTTAGCTTTTAGGGTAATGTTAACTTCACTATGGTATTAGTAATCTCATCAACTTTTTGGTTAGGGATGGATAAATAACTAGCTTTTAGTATGTAAATTACCAACAAAAACGTTTTGCAGAAAATGGGTCAGGTTAGAGATGTAAATGAGGCCTAAAATGTCTCATTAGGTTTTGAATTGCCTTTTTTTTTTTCCCTAAGCATTATAAATCTTGCAAGCTTTTGGGGTAATTTTCTTGCTTGAATAAGCTAGTAAGGTCTTTTCCAATAATAAATGAACTAAAATACTAATTCTCAAAACTAATTCTGCTCAAAAATGTGGAGCAAATTGAATATTGAAGTTTCATTTATTTTAAAGTTACTCGATTTTTCCCCAATATTTTTAGATAATACGTTGTACAGAACACATGTACAGATTTTATAATGGATGTAGTGTTTAGGCGAGGAGATGTATTTTTCAATGGCTCTCATTTAAAATCAACTGTGCGTTTGAAGGATCCTGGTCAGATCTTGGGACAAATCATTAACTATGGAATATAAGTCTATCTTTTGCAAAGGAATGGATCTTTGATTTAGCAAAATGTCTCTGTGGTCCCCTTCTGACAAGTCCTGTTTGGAACGCTCATTAGTAATCCATATTTCAGAACAAATACTATGCAAAAACATGATCTTACTCACAGCGCTGCTCTTGGGCCAGCTTACATAGTTAAATGATCACTGCAGATGCAAAACCCAGGCAAAGCCACCTTAGATCTTAGGAGACACTAAGAGAACAGTGTCACATCACAGAGGAGCCTGTCACGCGGCAGTTTTGCATATCCAACTTTCACCACACTGGTCTCTCTTCCACGAACCGCTAATTTGCAACACTCTAAATTAGGCTTACATGACAATGTATGGAGCGTTTGTTGGTTATGTTCATCTATCGCAACACTACCAATGTTTGGGACAGTTTTACATATCAAGCTCATGACGGGGTGGGGGGTTCTGGGGGGCTGGATTTCTGTCACACTAAAAGCTGCAAAAGTGAAACAGTAAATACAGCAATCACAGCAACTACCTACACTTAACCAGCTCAAAAATAGACAAGGGACAGCAGTCAAACTGGGTCATTATTTGGTTTGCTTTTGTCAGGCCAAGCTAATGATAAATGAATACAGTCCGTGATTTTAAAAAGCACATCAGGGAGGGGCGGAGCAAGATGGCGGAGGAGTAGGAGACCTGGATTTCCTCTGGTCCCAGGAATTCAGCTGGATAGGGATCAAACCGTTCTGAACACCTACGAACTCAACAGGAGATCGAAGAGGAGAGTAGC
>NW_027397079.1:13065799-13086078 GCF_003265705.2 Callorhinus ursinus | reverse complement strand
TTTAGAAGTCGGCTCCGCGGAGGGACGTCGCTCCAGTGGCTAAGCGGGGGGTGGAACCCTCGCGGGACAGTGTGGTCCCAGGACCCTCGGGGTCACAGAAAGACCGGGGGTGCCTGAGTGCGGCAGAGCTCCCAGGGATCGGAGCGGGGAAGCCGGCTGCAGAGACGGAGCCGAGGCGCGGGCTCTCAGCTCGGGGTGGCCATAGACTGTGATCCGCGGCCCAGTCGGGCCACTGCTCCTCCAGCAGGGACCCAACAAGCGGCAGATCCGGGGAGACTCCCCTTCCTCCCCCGGGAGGAGCGGCGCGGGAGCGCACCGCAGGGATCTGCTGGGTTTGGAGACTCCACATGGGGTCGTGTGCCAGAGATAGCAACGCTCGGTGACAGGCCGGGTGAGCACGGAGTGCAGCCGGAGCCAGGAGTGATTGACTGCTTTTCTCTGGGGGCGCACTGAGGAGCGGGGCCCCAAGTTCTCGGCTCCCCCGGGTGGAGATTGGGAGGCCACCATCTTCACTCTCATCCTCCAAAGCTGTACGGAAAACTTGCAGGGAACAAAAGCTCCCAGAGAGCAAACCCGAGCAGCTTGCTTAGCCCAGACCGACAAGGGCGGGGTAATTCCGCCTCCGGCAAAGACGTTTGGGAACCACGGCAACAGGCCCCTCCCCCAGAAGATCAGCACGAACAGCCAGCAAGCCAAGACCAAGTTTACCGATCAATGAGAACGGCAGAACTCCAGCGCTAGGGGAATACTGCACATAGAATTCAGGCTTCCCCCGCCGCCCGATTCTTTAGTCTTTCAAAGTTAATTTTTTTAATTTTCTTTTTTTCTTTTTCTATTTTTTTTGAAATTTTCTTTTTCCTTTTTTCAACCAACTCTTTTTTTTAAATCTTTTTTAATTTTCATTTTTAGAGTCATATTCTATCCCTTCATTGTAGTTAAACTTATTTTTTGTAATCTTTAAAATTTTGGAATACAGTTTCTTCTAACAGAATAAAATATACCCTAAATCTCTAATGTATGGCTTTGTTCTAGTCTCCTGCCTGATCACATTCTTTCTCTTTTTTTTTTTTAATTTTTCTCCTTTCTTTTTTCAACCAACTTCTTATCAATTCCTTTTATAAAATTTTTTATAATTTTCATCTTTACAGTAATATTCCATCCCTTCATTGTATTTACCCTTATTTTTGTACATATGTAAGTTTTTCTTTCTTTAAAATTTTGGAAGGCGATTTCTTCTAACAGACCAAAATATACCCAAAATCTAGTGTGTGGCTCTGATCTATTCACCAGCCTGATCATAGTCTTTTTTTTTCGTTTTTCTATTTCTTTCCCTTTCTTTTCCCCCCAGTTTCGGTTCCCTTCCGATCTGTTATAGTGTATATTTTTCTGGGGTTGTTGTTACCCTGTTAGCATCTTGTTCTCTCATTCATCTATTCTTCTCTGGACAAAATGACAAGACAGAAAAACTCACCTCAAAAAAAAAACAA
The DNA here is from genome assembly GCF_003265705.2 of Callorhinus ursinus. Classification (NCBI taxonomy): domain Eukaryota; kingdom Metazoa; phylum Chordata; class Mammalia; order Carnivora; family Otariidae; genus Callorhinus; species Callorhinus ursinus. The sequence continues at coordinate 13,084,591 of NW_027397079.1, read as the reverse complement.
GAGGCAGTACTGACTGCCAGGGGCCTAATCAATACGGACATTAGTAAGATATCAGAACTAGAGTTCAGAATGATGATTATAAAGATACTAGCTGGGCTTGAAAAAAAGCAAGGAAGATACTAGAGAATCCCTTTCTGGAGAAATAAAAGAACTGAAATCTAACCAAGTTGAAATCAAAAAGGCTATTAATGAGGTGCAATAAAAAATGGAGGCTCTAATTGCTACGATAAATGAGGCAAAAGAGAGAATTAGTGATATAGAAGACCAAATGATGGAGGCTAAAGAAGCTGAGAAAAAAAGAGAGAGAACTACTGGATCACGAGGGCAGAATTCGAGAGATAAGTGATACCATAAGACGAAACAGTATTAGAATGATTGGGATCCCAGAAGAAGAAGAAAGAGAGAGACGGGCAGAAGGTATATTGGAGCAAATTATAGCAGAGAACTTCCCTAATTTGGGGAAGGAAACAAGCATCAAAATCCAGGAGACACAGAGAACCCCCCTCAAAATCAATAAAAATAGGTCAACACCCCAACATCTAATAGTAAAACTTATAAGTCTCAGAGAGAAAGAGTAAATCTTGAAAGCAAATCAGGACAAGAGGTTTGTACCTTATAACAGTAGCAGCATTAGATTGGCAACAGACCTATCCACAGAGACTTGGCAGGCCAGAAAGGACTGGCATGATATATTCAGATCACTAAATGAGAAAAATATGCAGCCAAGAGTATTATATCCGGCTAGGCTGTCATTGAAAATAGAAGGAGAGATCAAAAGCTTCCAGGACAAACAAAAACTAAAAGAATTTGCAAACACCAAATCAGCCCTACAAGAAATATTGAAAGGGGTCCTCAAAGAAGAGAGAGAGCCTAAAAGTAACATAGACCAGAAAGGAATAGAGACAATATACAGTAACAGTCACCTTACAGGCAATACAGTGGCACTAAATTCATATCTTTCAATAGTTACCCTGAATGTAAATGGGCTAAATGCCCCAATCAAAAGACACAGGGTATCAGATTGGATAAAAAACAAGACCCATTGATATGCTGCCTGCAAGAGACTCATTTTAGACCCAAAGACACCTCCAGATTGAAACTGAGGGGGTGGAAAACCATTTACCATGTCAATGGACATCAAAAGAAAGTTGGGGTCTCAATCCTTATATAAGACAAATTAGATTTTAAACCAAAGACTATAATAAGAAATGAGGAAGGACACTATATCCTACTTAAAGGGTCTATCCAACAAGAAGATCTAACAATTTTAAATATCTATGCCCCTAACATGGGAACAGCCAATTATATAAGCCAATTAATAACAAAATCAAAGAAACACATCAACAGCAATACAATAATAGTAGGGGGCTTTAACACCCCCCTCACTGAAATGGACATTTGCAAATTACATATTAGATAAAGGGCTAGTGTCCAAAATCTATAAAGAACTTATCAAACTCAACACCCAAAGAACAAATAATCCAATCAAGAAATGGGCAGAAAACACGAACAGACATTTCTGCAAAGAAGACGTCCAAATGGCCAACAGACACATGAAAAAGTGCTCAACATCACTAGGCATCAGGGAAATCCAAGTCAAAACCTCAATGAGATACCACCTCACACCAGTCAGAATGGTTAAAATTAACAAGTCAGGAAACGACAGATGTTGGCGGGGATGTGGAGAAAGGGGAAGCACACTGTTGGTGGGAATGCGAGCTGGTGCAACCACTGTGGAAAACAGTATGGAGGTTCCTCAAAAAGTTGAAAATTTAACTACCCTACGACCCAGCAATTGCAGTACTGGGTATTTATCCCAAAGATAAAAATGTAGTGATCTGAAGGGGTACATGTACTCCAAAGTTTATAGCAGCAATGTCCACAATAGCCAAACTATGGAAAGAGCCAGGATGTCCATCAACAGATGAATGGATAAAGATGTGATATATATATACATATATATATATATGTACACACACACACACACAACAGAATATTATGTAGTCAACAAAAAAATGAAATCTTGCCATTTGCAACAATGTGGATGTAACTAGAGGGTATTATGCTAAGTAAAATAAGTCAATCAGAGAAAGACAAGTATCATATGATCTCACTATATGAAGAATTTGAAAAACAAGACAGAGGATCATAGGGGAAGAGAGGAAAAAAATGAAACAAGATGAAACCAGAGAGGGAGACAAACCATAGGAGACTCTTAATCTCAGGAAACGACCTGAGGGTTGCTGGAGCGGTGGGGGGTGGGAGGGATGGGGTGGCTGGGTGATGAACATTGGGGAGGGTATGTGCTATGGTGAGCACTGTGAATTGTGTAAGACTGATGAATCACAGACCTGTACCTCTGAAACAAATTATACATTATATGTTTTAAAAAAAAAAAGAAGATAGTAGGAAGGGAATAATGAAGGGGGTGGAAATCGGAGGGGGAGATGAATCATGAGAGACTATGGACTCTGAGAAACAAACTGAGGGTTCTAGAGGGGAGGGGGTGGGGGGATGGGTTAGCCTGGTGATGGGTATTAAAGAGGGCATGTATTGCATGGAGCACTGGGTGTTATATGCAAACAATCAATCATGGAACACTACATCAAAAACTAATGATGTAATGTATGGTGACTAACATAACATAATAAAATAAAATTAAAAAATAAATAAATAAAAGCAAATCAGGATAGCTTTCTTCTTATTGGCAACAACCAACGTCACCATTTGCTACTACCCAAGAAAATCAGCTCTTTCTTAAATAACCATTTCAGAATTCTCCTGCTTCTTCATGTCTTTGCCTTAATATTTTGCTATAGGAGTCTGTAATGGATCTTCGCAAAATGAAGCTTTTCATATTTACCCTAAGCAGTCTAAATTACAATATGTATATGTAACCCACATTTCCTTACAGAATGGGTTTTCTTGTTTCATTAATTTTCGACATTAAGGAAAAGAGACAGCTAGACTAAATTCTTCATAGGCATTATCTAATTTAAATTGGTCTATGTTGCCTACTCAACTTGTACAAGTAAATAAAGAATGCTTTCACATATCTTGGCAAAGAATAGTGAAGGTGGTAATGGCAAACACTGAGGATGTTCAGGCCTCGTTCAGTGGGTTAAAATAACAGAGCTACTCAGGTATTATGTGGCTGTTTTGTGCCGTGCATTTTGATGGAAGGTACTTACCTTAGATCTACAGGACAGACAATCCGAGAGAGAAAAATGAGCACTGCCATGCATTTATACGGTCTATATACTGCCATGTCACCTTTCTTTGCTCATACTAAAATTCTATTATTGGCCTCCCTAAATCGTGCACAGTTTTTCTCGTCTTGCCTTTGTCCACTGGGTATCCCTTCCACTTCTGCCTCAGTTACACATGGAGGATGACCTCGAGTCCTCTCTCATGGTCCAGCCAGGGTAGCAACGTCCTCCACATGCTTCTGGAGGCAGAAAGCATATGCTGCCATCCCTGCCCTTCTGTTCCATTGACTTGCTTATCTCTAATAAATGCACACACACTGTATCATATTTTCCCTTATTTAGACTTAAGAATAATAGCTAAAATTCTCTGAACACTGACCATGTGGCAGGCACACAGTTTATCCTGCAAACAATCCATGCAGTAAGCCTAATTACTAGGCCTGCTCTATAAATGACGATATTAATGCTTAGAGAAGCTAGACCTCTTAACCGAGATCATAGGGTAGATGGTGGTAACAGGACTTAAATGCAAGTATAATGGCTCCAAAATCAGTACTCGGTATATGATAAACACAGTCTCTGTTAGGCACGTCTTTCCTACACTCATCCTACCTTCTGCCTGCCACCTGCTGTCATCTGAGAACTAACACCAGGAGAGTTAGAGCCCTGATGCTTTTTCGTGAAGTCAGCCTGCTACGTCTTTGCAGAGAGCACCCCCCATCCCAGGGCTAATACCTGAGGGAGCCCTTGTATCCCCTTTGCTAAAGTGAACATAAGTTGGAACCCACATTCAAGTGGTAGTTCATTGTGCTCTTGTCATTCATACGATTATTTGAAGTCTTCTGGAATATAATTATATTTCTTGGTAAAGTCTTTTGGCATAATGAGTTCAAGAAATCCATTACCAATAATAATGCTTCACAGTCATTTGAATCTTGACAATATTCTAAGTTTTCACAAATGTGATCTCATTTTATTCTTACATTAGCTCTCTAAGTTGGACAGAACTGATATATCTCTCCCTTTTGTCAAATGATTAAAGAGAAAGAATGGGAAAATAAATTAATATTTATTTAGATATCAGTTAGTTGGGGACATTATTCAGGTAAATACTTTACCTAAATCCTTCCTCTGAATACTCATCCCTTCCCAATGGTGCACAGATACTTAACCACTTTGTATAGAAGGCATAATTGGAGTCCTTAAGAGTTTAGTGAACAGCTTGTAGAAGGGGCTAGAACCAGGGTTAGAAGTCCTGTCTCTCATCAAGATCATCTTCTTCCTAACTCAAGTTTAATGTACAGCTGTTCAGTGCTTATACATGGCCCTGTGTTATTCACTATCTCATGCATAAGTTGGTGTCTTGTTTCTCTACATAGGCTTTCACTTTGTTAACAGAAAGGACCATGTTTTATTTTCTTTGAATCACTCACAGCACATACCTTTTAATCTATGCTTGAAAGGCCAACTTAATACAAATACCCATGATTTGAATGTGGTCTGGAAATAAAAGGAGGTTTTCCTTGCTTGTGCTTTTATTAATTCACCTAGAAAGTATATCTCTCAAGCAGTTGTGGACATGTACTTTTGGTTTTAGAAACACCTATTCACTCCTGGGTCATTCCTACTTAGATGAGCTATTTTGAAGGCCACCATTTGAACTCACTATTAGTCTATGTCCCCTGAGGCTCAGAGTATCTAAAATGCCTTGCCCAAGGTTGTAACTGGTAGGTAGTAAAATCCCTAACCATATCTTTGGACATCTCTTTGCACTGCACCTCTGTATGACTAGCGTTTATAGTTGCTATTTTTATCATCTATATAGAAGTAATACTCTTGTGAAATTTGTAGGATACTTTTTACTTAGTAAGCAGCCAGTAAAATGTCATAATGATAAATGAAAATTTTAAAATCTTCTATGAATAACAAGTTATCAAAATATTGATTAGTTAGAACAAGAGGAAACATCTACAGGTTGGTGCAACTTAAAATCAATGAGCTGGATCCAGGAAACATGATGTTTCTTCATTGTTGGTTTAGTCTATGTACATGAATATATTTATAAATGACAGATTATAATTTGAAAATATAAAACAAGGGTGCCTGGGTGGCTCAGATGGTTAAGCATCCAAATCTTGCTTTTGGCTCAGGTCATGATCTCAGGGTCATGAGACTGAGCTCCACATTGGGCTCCATGCTGGACCTGGACATGGAGCCTGCTTAAGATTCTCTCTCTCCCTCTGCCCCACTCCCTCTCTCCCTCTCTCTAAAAAAAAAAAAAAAAAAAAAGTGTTACTACAAATTAGCTTTCTATTCATGGATTTCATTTCATTTCTTTCTGTCTTCCCCATCCTGTTATTTGGTGGGAAGTCAATTTTGAGAAAAAATATGAAGTCCAGATGCATCACAGCATAGAGCATGTAAAAAAGAGCAAATAATAAATGTTATTGAATGAGTAAATGATGATATGCTAGGTAGCATGACTATAATAACACAGTGAAAGGAATTATGAAATATATATACATATATATTTGAATTATGAAATTATGAAATATATATACATATATGACTAAATATATGTGTATATATATATATATTTAGTCATAAGAGTCTACATTGCATGAGATCATAGAATATATCTGAATCTCTCACTTCTATATACCCAGCACCAGGTAGAGTACTGGACCCATGTCCCAGTATTAATGGGTATGTGCTGCAATGATGAATGTTCCCTGCTCCCTGCTCAAAAGCAGTTTATAATCCAGGAGAGTAAGAAACATATAGAATATTTTTACTCATTCTTATTTCTGGCCTCAGTTCTTTCTCTCTCTCTTTCTCTTTTTTAAAGATTTTCTTTCTTTATTTATTTTATTTTTTTTTATTTTTTTTTTTTAAGATTTTATTTATTTATTCATGAGAGACACAGAGAGAGAGCGAGAGAGAGGCAGAGGGAGAAGCAGGCTCCCAAGGAGCAGGGAGCCTGATGCGGGACTCGATCCCAGGACTCTGGGATCATGACCTGAGCCGAAGGCAGACGCTTAACCATCTGAGCCACCCAGGCGCCCTCTTTATTTATTTTAGAGAGAGGACATGAGCAAGAGGAGGGGCAGAGAGGGGAGAGAGTGAGAGAATCTCATGCAGACTCCGCGCTGAGTGCAGAGCCCAATGCGGGGCTCGATTTTATGATTTGAGATCATGACTTCAGCCAAAATAAAAAATCAAAGACTTAACCAACTGAGCCATCAGGTTTCCTGGTCTTAGTTCTTAAAAAGGATAGCCAGCCTCTTGCTAATATTTGGGAGGAAGCTTTGTCTATTCTTTTTTTTTAAAGATTTTATTTATTTATTTGACAGAGAGAGACACAACGAGAGAGGGAACACAAGCAGGGCGAGAGGGAGAGGGAGAAGCAGGCTTCCCGCCGAGCAGGGAGCCTGATGCGGGGCTCGATCCCAGGACCTTGGGACCATGACCTGAGCCGAAGGCAGATGCTTAACGACTGAGCCACCCTGGCGCCCTGATTCTCTAACTCTTTTACCTATGCACACAGGTAGACCAGCCTCGTGTGTTCTCTTGAATTCTGCATACCATAGATTTGACTCCTACTGACCAGGGCAGGGCTGTTCCAGTGCTGTGAGCAGGGCACACACTGCCCTTTCTGCCCAATGGTGTGCACTGTCACCTCAACTTTGTCAGCCATGGCTCTGAAAGTCTTAGATGGGTGGGGAAGGGTGCAATAAGATGCCCAATTTGGACCTCAAGTTTAAGCCCTGTTCTCATCTCTAGCATGGCACTTAAATCTTATTTTTATCCCCCTCATCTGATTCCTGTGCATATTTCTAATTATTTTGCACAGTGCAGAGAGGAGCACAGCTAAGTGATTACCCTTGAGTCAAACCTCAACAGTAGATAGGACATATGCTTAGAGTTATTACATTTTTAACAAGCCAATTTGATTTGTTGCTCAGTGGGAGAGCTGATTGTAATTGTTTACTTAATGGCTTTTTCAGATCATCTTTTTGACTTTCTAACTACTCATTTTTTAGCTGCAATAGTGTTTGAGAACTCACAAAACACTGTGCCTTCAAGGATTTTAAATTTGAATCTGTCTCCTCCCAGCCCCACCCAAGTCCAATGGTACTTTAACTTGAATTACTGGGCTAAATAGTTCTCACCTATTAGATCCCAGGAAATTGTGATGCCATCATTTCTGGGAGTCAATTCAGTTAGAGCAGGAGAGAAAATGGGAAGACCAGTGGATTAGAAGTCAAGGAGATTTGGCTCTGTCCCATTTGGGTTTATAACCTTGGCCAAGTCATTTAATTTCTGTACGTGTCAGTTTCCTCATCTATAAAATTAGGATTTTAGACTCATTGTCTCCAAGGTATCTTCCAGACCTAATGTTCCATGGTGAAAGTTTCCAGTTGTGGCATAGGAAACTGGAAATCCCTCATTGCTTCAAAGGTTGTGTCAGGAGACACATTAGACTGTATGAGATTTAGAAGCCTCACCTCAAATAATGCTGTTAGTAATTTTTTTTCTCCTATAGTGGCTGTTGAAAAGTTATCCCACTTTTTGAGTGACCCCTTTTTTTTTTGGATGACTATTTTTTTCAACCAAAACCAACACCAAAACCCACACAAAATAAATTCACCGTAAGAAGTGATATTTTGACCTTAGGGTCAGACAAAGATTTGCTCTTCCCTTTAATGAGCCCATAATTAAGAATTAGAGAACATAAATCTAGCTAGAAAGAGCTGAGGCTGATGAAAAGTCCAGCTGCCTACACCCCCATCAGCAAAACTTCTCTCCAAAGGATCTATGCACATTACTGTCTTTATCTGCACAGCTGTGGAAAGAGAAAATGGGGGAGAGACACTTTCCTTCGGGAAATCTGTCCTTCACTCTCTGAATTTACAACAACAAGTACAAGTTCATACCCTAGTAACAATAAGTGGTTTTTGCCATGATGGTTTCTATCTGAGTACAGCCTGAGTTCTTCATCTGACTGGGACACTCCTGTATTCCAAGCACTTTGTGCAGCTGATCCTATCCATGTGCATACTCCCCATTGATTTGGCTAACAGCATCCACACAAACTTTCTTAGGGATGGCTGTCCCAGTCTCTAGTCAGGTTTCTAAGTCTCTAGTTTCTGCAAATCTCTTTTATCTATACTTCTACTTCTGCTACAAAAAATACAATAGATAATCAGTTTTTTTTCTTATATAGCTTAGGAATTGCATTTATCTATTGCAAATTTCCCTACTTATTCATTTTATTAAGAAAAATTTATATTAATGTTTTGTTATGATCAGAAGCAATGTGGCAGAGCTGGAAACAGGCAAGTACTTTAAGAAATAAAAGTTTAAACAGTATGTATTTGCCTTTAAATATGTATGGTACAGGATGGGAGTAAAGTCATCATAGAAGAGGCTTCCATATTCTCATGATTTTTTTTTTCTAAAAATTTTAAATGGAATCATATGAATGCCTCAGGAAAGCAACTACATATGATAACTTTTAAACAAATCAATCGTTTTCTATGTGAGTACACTATATTAAAATAATCAGCCTCTCCGGTTTAAAAGGCTTGTATTTTGTACTTAATGGTTATTTCTAAAACATTGTCCTGACGCTTTGCCGACCTCCTTCTTAGTTAATTTTTAGCTGTAATGCAACTCAAGTGCTTAAATATCACAGTTTAAGTCCATCTCCCCCACCCCGCCCCAGGTCCTCCCTGAACTTCAACTCTAATGTCTTACAAGAGGTCAAGCCACTCACTCACAGCAAGTGTTCCTTGTAGAGACTGTGATGTTGTCTAATGTCCCTGCTCAGAACAGCAAACCTGAAACAAGGGATCACGTTGATCTAGCCATCCCTGGAAGCTGGGCCTTGTGGAGACAAACCAAACTGACAGTCCTGGTCACAACATCCATTCATACCCCTCTCCAGTAAGACCCAGCCCCTTCTCTTGTCACTAGCTATGAAGGCAGCTCACTTGGCTGACACAATGTCGGGCAAAGAGAGAGAAAAGGCTGCGGGAAGCAAGCTGATGGCCACTCTCTAAGGACAGGGGAGGAAGAGAAAGGCAAGGAATTTAAAATAAATAATACCACTCACTCTCTGATAGAAAGTGCCAAAGATTTCAGCAGGGAATGCAAATCCAGTACAGAAGACCTTTGTTTCCTTCTCTTGTATTTTGACATTTTCCTAGAGTCACTTGATAGCACTCACATTAAGCTTCGTTTCAGATTTCCATCCAAAGTCAAACTACCAGATGCAACAGAGTGTGACAAAAGTTTCCAAAAAAGACCGGAAGGAGTGCCTTTGTTGATTTTTCATTCATTGCATTCCGGGAAGGACCAATTAAAAAAAAAAAAAAAAAAAAGCAAAGGTCACATGAAAAAGGAACCTCATGCTAAGAAAGTGTTTTTCTGCTACGGTGACAATATGGGACAGAATATCTAATTTTTGCAAACTCTCCAGCCATCCTTATAATTAAAGTTATGTTGTTTGTGCTTCTACTCTATCACCAAAAAAGCCTCAGGATCTAAAATAACTCTAAATGTGACTATGAACACTGTTAGCTGCAGATTCAGTGAGAAGGATTTTCACATGAAACGGAGTTGTAACCACAGTGCTCTCTGTGCACTTTCAATAATCATGTAAATGCAAACTTCTTACAGAAATTCTAAATAGCATGTTATGAAAGCATAAAGTGTGTTTGAAGGATAATGCTAAGTGGCATGAGCTATATTTTCCAAAGACTGCATATCAAGGATCTAAGAATAAAGAAATAAAATCCAGAAAACAGCATGTTAAACCCTGTTTCCTATCTGAGGTTGCATTAGAGTTATATAAAAATTTTTTTAAAGAAAAAAAACAGGAAGGAAATTAAATTTCTATTTTCACAGGCAATAATGTGTTGTACAATTTGCAATTAAAAATAAATTAGGCACAAAATCTGCAACAGATTGTTTTTAAACTTTCATTAAACCTCTTGAGTTATGCTGCTAGATGCAACGTGTTAACAGAAATTCTAGGCTTGAAATGAGTTTCTGGCATATGAAATAAAATTATGCCTTCAATCTACAAAAATTTAATTTACAACTTAGCTGATTGGATGTAGCATTTAACACCATTTTGGAGGTTTAAGAACAGCAAGTGCCATAATCCTCTGAGTATTTTGATCACTAGCACACAAGCATGTAACATACTTTGTGTTCAAGGGGAACCTTTATCCAGGATGCAAAGCTGGTGCTGAATTATAATCACATTCAAAAAGATTGCAAGCCTGTGGGTATTAAGCACTCTCAAGCTTAGCTAAGAAGATTTAAGCAACCTACTCTGGGACCATACAGTTGATCTGATAAGAGTATTCTGAGACCTTGAAGTTTATTTTTATCAGAAGTTTTGCATTCAAGGTCTCAAACATTAGACCTTTTTAGTGCTAATCAAAAGTGTTTCCGTACATGCTCCAGCAATGACACTGACAAGCAGGTGGAATTCATGAGAGAGAGAGAGAGAGAGAGAGAGAGAGAGAGAGGTACAAACATAATAGTTTACCCCTAAATAAAAGAAAATCTTGAAGGTCTAATAATAGCTTCTGATATCTTAGATGTTATTCCAGATTTCTTTGCTGCATTTGTCTCAAAAAGATTTGTCAGATATTTTTGCTATTCCATTTAAATAACTTATTTAAATGACAGATGCCATCTGTATCATAAAGCAGTCAACTATTTTGCTGAACTTTTTTGTTCAGATGAGTCAGTGAGTTATTTATGGAGCAGGTGTTGCTCACATTCAGTCTCTAATGTTGGATACAAAGATAAAAGAGAGATAGAATTCAGAATTTGTTTTTACATACTCTTTCACAGCACAGTTATTGAACATTTACAAATTAAAACATGGCTGAAGAATAACATTAAATAATCACACTTAAGATTCCCTCCACTGTGGATATGAGAAGACAAAGATACACTCAACTGAGGGTCGCTAAGGACATTTAGATCAAGAGTCTTGAAGCTAATATCATATGCCCTTTATTTGCTCTTTTGTAATCAGTAACTATTTGAGAAGTTGTAACCACATGTTTCTCTTACACTTGTGTCATTTTTATTGAAAATGATAAATGACCACAACAGTTTCACAATAGTCTGTATCTTTTCACTTATCATTTCTGTTTTTTAAAACATAAAATCTCACACAGTTATAATTTAAACTGCAATATTTTGATAAGGATGCAAAAGAGAATATTTTTCTCTTCCAAATAAAATGAAGATTAAAAAGGAGTTTTCTGCATATCTGCTTTTAAAAAAAAAAAACAGAGCAAAAATGACACAACTTCTCTTATTCATGATCACTGAAACTTAGCTACACTGCTTCGGTCTATTTTGGTTTTTTTCATCAGTGAAACTATATGACATGGTTGTAGCATCCATATTTGGTATCCTCAGATGCCTAAGCAGGACAGTGGGTGTAATCTGGTCAGAATAAAGAGGAGGTAGGGGTTAGGCTTAGACTGGGTCATCTGGGGAAAGATGCCAGAGGGGTGTATGCAGGATGGATGTGGTGTGCAGGTGACCAGGCATGACCCTGGCAATCTTTTGAGTCTGAACCCAAGAGCCATGTGGACTGGTCAGGCCAGCTGGTCAACCCAATAGAGATCTATGTGGGAATGTAGACTCATCTACAAATATAGAGGTCTGAGTCAAGAAAGATGAGAAGTCAAAGACTCAATTTAGAGTTGAGGATTCGAATGGGACCTGAACAACGAAGTAGGAATATAGATGTTCTGTAAGGTGATTGGGAAGATTTTCAGAATCCTGAGCAAGAAGGTTGGCCTACACAGTGGCATCACCTGCACACATGTAACTGCAGGTCCCAGGGGCAGCATGCTCTGCATGCCAGTTTCTAGCAGTCTTTAAGGTGTTGTCAAGGCTAGAATCATCCCACTTTTTACCATCCCTCCCATTGCCAAATAAGATAATCTTCTTCTGGTGTCTGTGATTCCCAAAGGTCTAATTCCTCATGGGCGGCTTCAGTTTTAAATAGATAAACCTGGTGGCTATGAAGGTTTTCATGATCAATTCAAGGATGAGGACCAAAGACCTGTGCTGACAATGAACCCAACGGTTGGGTTAGGACCTGGCTGAACAAAGTAATAAAGGACACTTAACTTATGGTAGTGCTCTTTTAAGTCCTTGTCATATTTGATCTCTCTAAAATATCTGACATCATTGATTACTCACTGATCTTTCAATCTATCCCCTTTCTTATTTCCCAGCACTTAGCCCTCTGCTCATTCTTCTACCCTCAGATTATTCATTTATATTGTCCTATTCTGGTTTCTCAAAGTACTCTTCATTTATCTAATTATTAAGGCACTTCACAATTCTGTTCTTGGTTCGTTGACATTCTCATGCACAATATTCTACTGTATTTTATCCAGTGGCTTTCCATCCATTATACCATAATGATTCTCAATAGCTATCTTCAGGTATAAGCACTCTTCCGAGATCCAGAGTTTCATTTCAGTGACCAACTGCACATATCAACTCTGGGTGCTTTCAGGTACTTTAAAGCTGAAATGTCATAAACTGGACTCTTTTTCTTGCTTTCTGTTCCTCACTCATTCATGCTTGACCCTACTCCATCCTGTATAGTTTCCATCTTGGTTAAATTATCTGCCCAAATTAGGTGTGTTGTCATTTCAAACCTCCTCTCATCCTCACTCCCAACATCCGATGTCATGAAACCTCGAATTCAATTCAACCTAAAAATGTCTCTTGGGTCTGTCATTGCTTCTGTTGTCACTTGGTTACCTGCTTTAGTCCAACCCATCATCTTCCCATCAAACTTTTGCAATAACTCCAGCACCTGTGTCCTCCTCAGTGAGTCTCAAAAATTGGTTCCAGGATGAGAGGTATCACTATCACATTTGTTAGAAATAGAAAAATCTCAGGACCCATCCCAGGCCTGTTGAATAAGGAACTCCAGGTGTGGGATTCAGCAATCTGTATTTTGAGCAAGCCCTCCAGGAGATTCTGAAGAAACCTGAGTTTGAGTTGATCTCTTTTCTGCTGGCCAATGGTTCCCTATGTAAGAAACCCAACTGGTCATTCCTCCTGTGCACAGACCCAGTGGTTACCTAGAAGATTAGGTCAGTATTTTCAGCAAAGTTTATGTGGTGGTCAATAGTTCTCTTCACCAATATTTTCAGTTTTCCTTCAGGGTGTATGGAAGAGTTGTACTTCCCTGCTCCTTTGAAGTTATCTTGGCCCATGCGCTTGCTTTGGCTCATGAAAGGTAAAAGTAAAAGACGTTTTACTTTTGGCGAGTGTCCTTAAATAACCAGTAAATGATTTACCATGTTTCTTGTTTCCAAATCATAGCATCTGGCAGCATTCAGATGGTGGAGGGTCTGTTAGCCTGGGCCCTTGAAAGAGGAAGATGAGGGGCAGAGAGCTGAGCTGACTGTAATCAACACATAGTAGGAGTAAGCAGTAAATCCTTGCTGTTTTAAATTACTGAGATGTGGGGGTATATGTTACTACAGCATCACCTAGCCTATTGTGAATGATTCACTTTACCTTCTCAATCTTGGCTCCATTCAGTAATTACTCTTCCCCATTCCCGTACGCCATGTACAAATAATAATCAATTCACCGGTGGGTAAGCCTGCCAAGATTTTTAATGACACCACATCCTTGCAGATACTATTCTTTGTACCTGGAAGATTTAACACATTTGTACCCAGAATATTCCAATTCATTCTTTGATTTTCAACCCAAATGTTCATTCTTCTGGTTATCTTCTCCTGAATCCCTGGGACAAAATCAATTACTCTACCCTCTGTGCTATCTTAGTAATCTTTTATGCCTCTGATATATTTCATATCATAATTTACAGTAATTTAATTGTCCAAACTTTTTGTCTGCTCACTAACTAGCAATTTCCTCAAAGACTGGGGCTGTGATTTATTAATTTCTACTCCATCGGGGAATTATTCTTTTTTAAAACTCTTATCAGATCTCTTAGGTATTTTTCTAGAAGGTAACCTAAATCTTCTATAGCTATCATTATTTGATATGTGTATGTAATACTAAGTAGCCCGATAAACTTTTTCTTATACTCTTTACTATCTGCTTGGCTGTTTCACTCAATGTCATGTTGGGTTAAGATCTTTAGGAAGGAGTCTGCAATAATTCCCACATCCTTCGCTTAAGTGGTGACAATAGCTTGGTACAATTAACTCCTTGAATACTGAAACTACAAATTTATATAGCAAAAGTGACAACTTTATGGGAGAACTCATCATGCTAAAATTATAGTTTTTATCTCTTTCACCTGAATGCATTATCTTATGTGACCATAGCATCATTTACCTGCCACTTTCTGCCCACTACACAGCTTTGTGTCATTGCCACAGGTTTTTGCCAAGGGTTTCCTTACACTTAATTCTCTTTGCTTTTTCTTATGAGATGCTCTTGCCCTTGAAGTGTGCAAATGCCCAGAAGGCAGCCAACCATTGAGATGACCAAGCCTAGGTAGGACTTGACAGAACTCAGTTCACCAAAATGTTCCATTTTGGACACGTGGAATCAATCAGATTCTGTATTGAAGGAAGTTTCTATTTATGAGATGGAGAACCAAAGAGTTATTTAACATGATAGGCAATGAAAGTGAGGCAGAATAGCCTGTTCACTGCAAAGGTGGACTCCTAGAATCAGACCCAGAGCACCTTTGCAGGGAGAGAGAGAAGTCAGCCAGACTAGTTGTATCCTGATCAGTGTTCTGGGTTCTGCTAGACCTGGCCACTGGCTGAGTCATATTCCTCATGAGGCATTCAGAAACATCTAAACTTGGCCTTGTAAGACTGTATTGGCCTAAAAAAAGATTTTTGAAACAAAACAAACAACAACAGCTTAAAAACTCAAATGTGAAACTATAAAATATATTTGAAACATAACAAGAACTGGTAAATCTGGTTTTTCTAACAGTTTCGTTCACTCTGGAAACAATTTGTACATCAGATTTTCTTATTTTTTTAATGATTTTTTTTTCCCAATGCTTGCTCATCACCAAGGAAATATAACCAATGGTATATTAGTGACTCTGGTCCAAATTATTTCAATAGCAAAAATATAGTAATACCTTTGATTTTTTGCAAAAGTTTTTATTTACGATGAATTTTGATACCTTTTAATGACTTTGCCATGATATGGAATGTGACCTCCAAGAGATCACAGGGCATTGCAAATTCATAAGAGTCTTATGTTCCTATAAGTCAACCTTTGTACCCAATCTTTTAACTGAAATGAACCTCATTTGGCCTTAGGTTCCTTGCATCATAAGAGCCTAATGCATTTACTATAAGCCAAGTGCTTTGCTACTGCATGTAATCCATACTATTAGTCCAAGAGAGAGTCAAATTTGTTTTATAAATGAGCATATAAAACCCTCCTAACCCCTTAAACTTTACATCAAAAAGCTAGGATATGGCAGAACCAGATTCAAGACCAAGTCTGTCAGACTGCAAAGTCTTCTTTAGACTTGTCCATGTTGTCTCTTTAATTGCTCCCCATTGTTACCAAACCCTTTCTTCTTTTTTAATTAATCAATTAATTAATTGATTGATTAATTTTTTTTAAGTAATCTCTATACCCAATATATGGGGCTTGAACTCATGACACTGCGATCAAGAGTTGCATACTCCCCAGACTGAGCCAACCAGCCAGGCGCCCTGTTACCAATCTCTTTCTATCTCTCTTTTCTTTCCTTTTTTTCATTCAATATCTAAGAATGAAAAAACATTACCCCCCCAAATAAGAGTAAGTTCCTTTACATAATCATGTCTCTAAAACCCTGAATTTTAGAATAGTGTCAGACTCAGAGACACTGAGAGAAGGCTAGAGCTGAAGGAAGGGCCGTAGTAACCAGAGCAGCTCAAGTATTCAAGGTGAAGACTTTCTTGTGATTGCAGGGCCTAAACCAAATGCACAGTGTTCCATAGTCCCTGCTCTGCCCTCACTCTAAAATTTCACCAAAATAACACCTTGATATACAAGTAACGGAATTAAAGTAAATAGCAAGGCTTGGTTTTAAAAGGAAAGGGAGTTTAGAAGAGAAATGCAGACCAAGGCTGTGGACAGAAGTGAGGAGAGCTAGCCACACTTTAGTCTTCGTGAGAGTCCCTGATCCTTTTCCCATTGACCTGGTTCCTGAACAGGTACAGGACCAGAGAATGTGAGTCTACTGAGGTCTGGCATGGGGAATAGCAACCAGGAAGATGGCGGGATCAGGGCCTTTGGGCAGTCCAGATAAGAACCATAGGCCAACACTCAAAGTCAGAATCACGGTCACATACTTAGCAAAGACAGAATCATAAAAGAATTAGAAAACATCAAGTCAGAAGGGCTAACTCAGAGCTGGAATCCATGAAGAAAAATCAGAAAGGAAAAGTCAACAGTGGTCCAAAAAGGTAGGGAAAAACCCACCCACCAACCAACCAACCAACCGACCAACCAGCCTGGGCAAAAGAAATGGGCCATTGCATCAGACAGAGCTTTGACCCCAAACCAGAACGCTTCTGCAGCCACATAACTTTTTTTTTTTATAAATTTTTTATTGTTATGTTAATCACCACACATTACATCATTAGTTCTTGATGTGTTCCATGATTCATTGTTTGTGCACAACACCCAGTGCTCCACGCAGAATGTGCCCTCTTTAATACCCATCACCAGGCTAACCCAGCCCCCCACCCCCCTCCCCTCTAGAACCCTCAGTTTGTTTTTCAGAGTCCATCGTCTCTCATGGTTCGTCTCCCCCTCCGACTTACTCCCCTTCATTCTTCCCCTCCTGCTATCTTCTTCTTCTTTTTTTTCTTAACGTATATTGCATTATTTGTTTCAGAGGTACAGATCTGTGATTCATCAGTCTTGTACAATTCACAGCGCTCACCATAGCACATACCCTCCCCAATGTCTATCACCAAGCCACCCATCCCTCCCACCCCACCACTCCAGCAACCCTCAGTTTGTTTCCTGAGATTAAGAATTCCTCATATCAGTGAGGTCATATGACACATGTCATTCTCTGATTGATGTATTTCACTCAGCATAACACCCTCCAGTTCCATCCACGTCGCTGCAAATGGCAAGATCTCATTCCTTTTGATGGCTGCATATTATTCCATTGTGTATATATACCACATCTTCTTGATCCATTCATCTGTCGATGGACATCTTGGCTCTTTCCACAGTTTGGCTATTGTGGACATTGCTGCTATAAACATTGGGGTGCAGGTGCCTCTTCGGATCCCTACGTTTGTATCTTTGTGGTAAATACCCAGTAGTGCAATTGCTGGATCATATGGTAGCTCTATTTTCAACTGTTTGAGGAACCTCCATACTGTTTTCCAGAGTGGTTGCACCAGCTTGCATTCCCACCAACAGTGTAGGAGGGTTCCCCTTTCTCTGCATCCCTGCCAACATCTGTCGTTTCCTGACTGGTGTGAGGTGGTATCTCATTGAGGTTTTATTTGGATTTCCCTGATGTCGAGCAATGTGGAGCACTTTTTCATGTGTCTGTTGGCCATTTGGATGTCGTCTTTGGAAAAAATGTCTCTTCATGTCTTCTGCCCATTTCTTGATTGGATTATTTGTTCTTTGGGTGTTGAGTTTGATAAGTTCTTTATAGATTTTGGATACTAGCCCTTTATCTGATATGTCATTTGCAAATATTTTCTCCCATTCTGTCGTTGTCTTTTGGTTTTGTAGACTGTTTCTTTTGCTGTGCAAAAGCTTTTTATCTTTATGAAATCCCAATAGTTCATTTTTGCCCTTGCTTCCCTTGCCTTTGACGATGTTTCTAGGAAGAAGCTGCTGCGGCTAAGGTCGAAGAGGTTGCTGCCTGTGTTCTCCTTTAGGATTTTAGTATATGTGCTGCCGAAGCGAGCACTCTCCTTTAGGATTTTGATGGACTCCTGTCTCATGTTTAGGTCTTTCAACCATCTGGAGTCTATTTTTGTGTGTGGTGTAAGGAAATGGTCCAGTTTCATTCTTCTGTATGTGGCTGTCCAATTTTCCCAACACCATTTGTTGAAGAGACTGTCTTTTTGCCATTGGACATTCTTTCCTGCTTTGTCAAGGATTAGTTGACTATAGAGTTGAGGGTCCATTTCTGGGCTCTCGATTCTGTTCCATTGATCTATGCGTCTGTTTTTGTGCCAGTACCATACTGTCTTGATGATGACAGCTTTGTAATAGAGCTGGAAGTCCGGAATTGTGATGCCGCCAGCTTTGCTTTTCTTTTTCAGTATTCCTCTGGCTATTCGGGGTCTCTTCTGGTTCCATACAAATTTTAGGATTATTTGTTCCATTTCTTTGAAAAAAGTGGATGGTATTTTGATGGGGATTGCATTGAATGTGTAGATTGCTCTAGGTAGCATTGACATCTTCACAATGTTGATTCTCCCAATCCATGAGCATGGAACGTTTTTCCATTTCTTTGTGTCTTCTTCAATTTCTTTCATGAGTATTTTATAGTTTTCTGAGTACAGATCCTTTGCCTCTTTGGTTA
>NW_027397079.1:12961735-13060799 GCF_003265705.2 Callorhinus ursinus | reverse complement strand
TATGATTCTTGTTCTTTCTTTTGTTAATGTATTGTATCACGTTGATTGATTTGCGGATGTTGAACCAGCCTTGCAGCCCAGGAATAAATCCCACTTGGTCATGGTGAATAATCCTTTTAATGTACTGTTGGATCCTATTGGCTAGTATTTTGGTGAGAATTTTTGCATCCATGTTCATCAAGGATATTGGTCTGTAATTCTCTTTTTTGATGGGGTCTTTGTCTGGTTTTGGGATCAAGGTAATGCTGGCCTCATAAAATGAGTTTGGAAGTTTCCCTTCCATTTCTATTTTTTGGAACAGTTTCAGGAGAATAGGTATTAATTCTTCTTGAAATGTCTGATAGAATTCCCCCGGGAAGCCGTCTGGCCCTGGGCTTTTGTTTCTTGGGAGATTTTTGATGACTGTTTCAATTTCCTTAGTGGTTATAGGTCTGTTCAGGTTTTCTATTTCTTCCTGGTTCAATTTTGGTAGTTGATACATCTCTAGGAATGCACCCATGTCTTCCAGGTTCTCTAATTTGCTGGCATAGAGTTGCTCATAATATGTTCTTATAATTGTTTGTATTTCTTTGGTGTTGGTTGTGATCTCTCCTCTTTCATTCATGATTTTGTTGATTTGGGTCATTTCTCTTTTCTTTTGGCTAAGTCTGGCCAGGGGTTTATCAATCTTGTTAATTCTTTCAAAGAACCAGCTCCTAGTTTCGTTGATCTGTTCTACTGTTCTTTTGGTTTCTATTCCATTGATTTCTGCTCTGATCTTTATTATTTCTCTTCTCCTGCTGGTTTAGGCTTTATTTGCTGTTCTTTCTCCAGCTCCTTTAGGTGTAGGGTTAGGTTGTGTATTTGAGACCTTTCTTGTTTCTTGAGAAAGGCTTGTATTGCTATATACTTTCCTCTCAGGACTGCCTTTGCTATACCCCAAAGATTTTGAACAGTTGTGTTTTCATTTTCATTGGTTTCCATGAATTTTTTTAATTCTTCTTTAATTTCCTGCTTGACCCATTCATTCTTTAGTAGGATGCTCTTTAGCCTCCATGTGTTTGAGTTCTTTCTGACTTTCCTCTTGTGATTGAGTTCTAGTTTCAAACATTGTGGTCTGAAAATATGCAGGGAATAATCCCAATCTTTTGGTACCGGGTGAGACCTGATTTGTGACCTAGGATGTGATCCATTCTGGAGAATGTTCCATGGGTACTAGAGAACAATGTGTATTCCATTGCTTTAGGATGGAATGTTCTGAATATGTCTGTAAAGTCCATTTGGTCCAGTGTTTCATTCAAAGTCTTTATTTCCTTGTTGATCTTTTGCTTAGATGATCTGTCCATTTCAGTTAGGGGGGTGTTAAAGTCCCCCACTATTATTGTATTGTTGTCAATGTGTTTTTTTGCTTTTGTTATTAATTGCCTTATATAATTGGCTGCTCCCATGTTAGGGGCTTAGATGTTGACAATTGTTAGATCTTCTTGTTGGATAGACCCTTTAAGTAGGATATAGTGTCCTTCTTCATCTCTTATTACAGTCTTTGTTTTAAAATCTAGTTTGTCTGATACAAGGATTGCCACCCCAGCTTTCTTTTGCTGTCCATTAGCATGGTAAATGGTTTTCCACCCCCTCACTTTCAATCTGGGGGTGTCTTTGGGTCTAAAATGAGTCTCTTACAGACAGCATACTGATGGGTCTTGTTTTTTAATCCAACCTGATAGCCTGTGTCTTTTGATTGGGGCCTTTAGCCCATTTACATTCAGGGTAAATATTGAAAGGTATGAATTTAGTGCCATTGTATTGCCTGTAAGGTGACTGTTATTGTATATTGTCTATGTTCCTTTCTGATCTATGTGCAGCCACAGAACTTTTATACATTCATGATGGAAAACCCTAAGTAACCTAGGAGTTTACTAAGGACATTCAGAGGGGCTCCTCAACCACTGTTGCACTTGAAAATCATTTCCTTAGAGTTTTACAATACTGAAACCTGGATCTCACCCCAGAAAAACTTAATCATAATCATAGGGAAGGGGGTGGAACTATTTAAAAAAAAAATTCCAATTAGTTTTCATTTTTATCTGGGAATGAGAACAATAGGATAGAAGGTTGGTCAATGGGAGCATGAGGCTGAGCTAAGACTATGTCAAATGGGGGAGGGACAGAAGTTTCTGGTAAGTACGTTCCCTATTTGTGCAATCTTAGATTATAAAATCCCAGATTATAGAAACTCTGTAGGGGGGCGCCCGGGTGGCTCAGTTGGTTAAGCATCTGCCTTCGGCTCAGGTCATGATCCCAGGGTCCTGGGATCTAGCCCCACATCGAGCTCCCTGCTTAGCGGGGAGTCTGCTTCTCCCTCTCCCTCTGCCCCTCCCCCTGCTCGTGCACTCTCTCTCTCTTTCTCTCTCTCAAATAGATAAAATCTTAAATAAAAGAAACTGTAGAAATAGTGATAAGATCTACACATCAGACATTTATTCCCATGAGGCCAGAAATCATGCCTTTTTGTTCACTCCATGCTATTTTTTTAGTAATCAGCACATTGCCTGGTTCATAGTAGATGCTCACTAAATAATATGGACTGAGTGAATGGATTCCAACTGTGCAATGAGACTTGCACATCAGGCTGATTAATTTTAATTAAAATCTGCCAGGTATTGTTGATACATACACTGGGCTAGTATTGCATGTAAGCTTCCAGGAAATCATTTAAGACGGTATGAAGAGAATTGTGGAAAGAGCACAAACCCCTCAAATTCAAGGTTCAAATCATAGTTTTGTCTCTTACTAACCAGGCAACCGAGCAATATATTCAATCCCTGACTCCATTTTCTGATTTATAAAATCAAATCATAACATCAACTTTGCAGAGCTGTTAGGAGGATTAAAATAAGTATGTAAAGTGTTTAGAGCAGCACTGGGTGATCAGCAAACCATAACTGGTTTTGTTATTAATAAATGACATTTTGCCCAACAGCACTATACATGTCAGTTCCATTTTTATCAAGAAAGAGGTTGACAGGGATCAGATGCTAACAAATTAATGAAGTTATAAACTAGAGCAATGGGAGCCCACTGCTAGGAATATAGTCACATTTAAAATATTTTTGAACAGAGAAAAAGGATGAAATACTTTTTTCCAGCTTTACCAAAGTATAATTGTACGATATTTAAAGTATACATTGTGGTGATTTGATATATGTATATATTTTGACAGGATTCCCCTCCAACTACTTTGTTAATTAATGAACCCATCACCTTCCTTACGTACTTATTTATTTATGGCAAGAAGGAGTGAATGACTTTTGTATGTTGAGGTACAAATATTATCTACTGTCACTGCTAATAGTATGTAGGCGAACATTCTAAATAAGGAATAAGGCAGTTATATGTAATATGCAGAGAACTTAGAAATGTCCTGAATCTGGATGATTCCTTGAGAGCTCTGGGAGACAGAAAACATTACACAGTTCTGTTTGAGAAATTGCAGTCAGGCAGTTTACAAAAGTGTGGACATGTTCACATCTCTGAAGCTTTGTAAGTGACCTAAATGTCATAAAAATGATTATAAGGGATTAGGTATTCATTTTAAGAATTTTCTTTTCCCTCCCATATGCCTTAGCTAGTAAAACAAAGATTATGTTTACTATTTAAGGATAATTTTAAGAAGTAACTAAATCTACTCCTTGGGCAAGGACTACCTCTTAAAGATAGCAAAGCATTTACAGGTGTCTTAGACACAACTTAAATCTTTTGGCACTTAGCAATAATTTCTGGATTTAGTGTCATAATCTAAATTTTTATAAGAATATACATGTAGAATCTGCTCTTAAGAAGTGGTATTCCAGAAAGCAGCAGGAAAAAAGTAATTTCAGGGGCCAAGCCACTGATCACTGGACTGCTAGAATCCATTTTACACATCAGTTAGTGACAACCTGATTAATGATATGCTCACATGTAAGACAAACCCAGGCCTCCCCAGCTACGATTGCCAGCTGAAATGAGGTTAAGGAAGTAGAAGGCCGAGAGAGAGGGATGTGTTTGTTTTCTGGGGGGAACAGTCTCTCTGCTGCGAAGCTAGTCTTTTTCTCTATACACATTTATGAGGATTGATTAGAGTTAGAGCAGGCCCAATATACTACATCAGGCCAGTTCCAGGAGAGAGAGAAGTTGGCCAGTGAAATTAACATGAGGAAGGACTGGTCATCTTGGCCAGAACAATGAGGGTGTCTGACATGAGCATGAATACAGTGAAAGGAAACCAAGGTGTGTCCTTAGGGGGTTGAGGGTACAATGTGCACACTCCCACCTCTTTCATAATGAAAGTTTAGGAAAAAAAACATAAATATCAGTCAAGGAGAGGTAAATTTATTCTATTTCTGAATGATAGATATTATTTTATTTTCACAAAACTAAATTAATCTTGTTCTCCCAGGATCTTCAAACTAACAAGCAAAAGTGTTCATAATAGCTTACAAGTAAAAAATACACATAATGATTCTATTACATATAAAATACAAAGACCTTTATACAAATATATGTCTGTATGTATAAATTGATGTATACATACACACACACATAGACTATAATAGACAAAAAAACAAGAAAAAAAATCCTAGAATATATAAAAACAATTTTTATTTTAGATAATGGAATTATGATGCCTTTCACTTTTTTTTAAATATTTTATTTATTTATTTGTCAGAGAGAGAGAGAGAGCACTAGCAGGGGGAGTAAGAGAGGGAGAAGCAGGCTTCCTTGCTGAGCAGGGGGCCCAATGTGGGGCTGCTTCCGAGGACTCTGGGATCATGACCTGAGCCGGAGGCAGATGCTTAACAGACTGAGCCACCCAGGTGTCCCTACCTTTCACTTTTTTACTCTGGTAAGTATCTTTGAGCAAGGGCATGGGAGTTCTGTGGATTTAGGTTCAAATCCCAGCTCCAGAATTTTCTAGCTGCGTGACCTTGGGAAAGATACCAAACCTTGCTGAATCTCATCTTTTCCTTATTTATAAAATGAGAAACAAGCTCTGCAGATGGAAGGATTACTTTGGAAGTGATTTAAGATCATGTTTGTAAAGTGCTTTGACAGAGTCTGGCATAGAATGAGTGCTCTGTCAGTGCTAATTTGTATTATCATTCATCCTATAGAAAATGTGAATTACAATTAGAAATGTTTAAAGTCTATTGAAAATAAAAATAATGATCCTATAAACAAGGGAATAAGAACACAGTATAGGAAGGAACCCAGTGTAGTATTGGGTTGTTTGCCCAGGCAGAATTCAGAAAAGGAAAAGGAGTTACAGTGACCACTGGGGAGAGAGGAAATACCTTTGCACCATTTTTTACCCTTAAAAATCCAGTCAGACACTGAGTAGATGTCTAGTACCAGGGAACAAGGAAAGACAAAACAAACAAAGAGGTTTAAGCATAAGACCCAGATTTGGGTTACTCTCAGGATAGAGACACATAATGGCCTTCTGAGGAATCAGAGTTAGCTGACATGCCACCTTACTGCATAGCAAAGCTTTATATGGTTTATCTCCATTTATGCCAATATAGTTGGTGATTCCATGATAATCCCTTTGTTTCCAGAGTCCCCAGACCAGGAATCCCTTTCGAGTCTGGCATAGAGCATACATTCCAAATCTGTGTCAGCACCCTCATCACTACAGGTGATGATAAAATTCACAGTCCAGACAGAGGTGTTCTACTAACAGCATCCTGACTCCATTCCTCCTGAACATAATGGATTAAAAGTGTATTGTCTTCATAAGGAAAAGTCTAGACTACTTTTTCTTCATCTCTATGTAGCAGGTAAGGATGCCTCCCAGAAGGGATAGCCAAAGTGGAATGCTTCAGTTACATGAAGACCTAAAAGTGGTGAACTAATATACATCAAATGAGCAATCGAAGAATCTCAACAACGGCTTTTTTGAAAGCTTCATAACCAAAAGCAGCTCCCTTGAAGTGTCAACATCAAAGATCAAGTTTAGAGTGGTCAGATATTTATAAAATATTTTTCCTGGGGGAGTTTCCTTTCATAGATGTTCCTGAGAAAGATTCCTGCTCTGATAGAGTGAATACGGAAAACAGTACATTAATTCAAGGTTATGAAGTGAGCATGTTCTTTAACCTCCAAGCAATATGTTAGATGTTTTGCACATTTTCCTTGGAACTTTAGTTAAAACAAATAAATATTACCTTTAGCGAAGAGTAGTCAACTATGAAATATACATAGTAATTTTATAACTACTCTTTCAGGATTTTTTTTCTGCTTAGATGGCAGGGGAACAAAAAATAAATAAGATTTAGTAAAATGATGATATCCTGATGCAGAAGTTACAGTCTCACAAAACAATCCAGAAATTGCCCTGGTACCATGTTTCCTTTTATTAACATAAACAGGTAATAAGTGCCTAAATTCCTTATTCCTTCATCCACAGTGTTTTCATTCACCTAAGTGAAATTGTGACAGCAAAGGAGAGTTAATTAGTGACTTGTAAGAGCCAAAACATGACTTAATCTAACCTCCCTTTTATTTTAGCTTTCTGCTAAATTCCTTGACGCTTCATTCATTCATCAATGTGTTATAAACATAACGAAGGCCTATCATGAGCCGAACAATGGCAAAGCAAAGGCACAGGATGGAAAACAAGCTTTTATCTCAAGGCTTTTGTATGGATTGAGGATACAGATAAAATACAATAAAATCAGTAGTTGACTAATGATTTGGAACGCATTAGAATAGACTCAGGAATAACCAGGTTTCTCTGCAACAGGGAGGGGGATCCTGATGCAGGTGAGGTGGCAGGAGTTGTTTCCCAAAGGAGGATTTTGGGAATTAAATATTCTAACAGGTTAGGTGGAAGCAATTCTGATTAAAGATGGAGAATGAGCCACAGGCATTTATAACCGAAGTAAGAAGAAAGTTGACTTTTTGTTTGTCTCATTCACAAAGGTAGATAAATAGAGATATTGGTAACTATCTTAACAGACCTGGAAGGCTGGACTTATGTCAGGTGTGAGAAAGCTTACAAGTAGCCTAATTTGTACCACAGAGTCACCAAAATGTGAAGGCACTTGTTGCACCAAGTACCGTTGGAGTTTGTATGTGCAGGGTTGGTTGAAAGATGTCTAAGAAGCAATCAGACCAGCTGATCCTCTCTCATAACTTCTCATTGTGTAGGCCTGTAGGTTTAACCTCTGGAGACGGTAAAACAGAGAAATTCTAGACTGAGGACCCTCGGATGACTGAAGATTGAGATCATGTCTTAGAAGTAAATATTTATATGCTGAAGGTTGAGATTCCTATCTTTTTAACCCACCTGACTTTTAGAATACTCTCGGCCACACAAAAATTCACTGAAAAACCCTTCTTTGGGGAATCTGGCCAGCCCTGGCAAAAACAAAACAAAACAAAACAAAAAACAAAAAAACAAAAAACAAAAATAAAAACAAAAACAAAAACAAACAAACAAACAAACAAAAAAACCCTGCTGACTTTGTGGGCTCCCCAGTGAAACTGCCCAGTCTGTCAACCTATGGTGAAAACTCCAGCTAAACCAGCAAAGTGCACAGAGCTTTCACACAATTCCTCCCTGCTACATTTTTAAATATAAGTTAATAGCAAAGGGTTTTTGGATTTTGAGTAGAACATACAACATTAAACACAAAGACCAAAACAAGAAAGCAAGCATATGGGAAGAAGCAGAAATCAAGTAAGCAAGAGAAATAAACAAACAAAAACAAAAACCAAACAACAAAACTGAGATTCATCAATTATCATTAGCATTTTCAGAGAAATATTGCATCTATGGAAAAAACTATAGGATATTATAAGACAAAAATGCAGATTTTAAAAAGCTCTTTGAAATTAAGTATATATAGTAGCAGGAGATTTAGAAAACAAAATGTTACAAGAAAGTTATAAAGACAGAGAGAAAATGGGACAAAATATAAAACAGACAAAAAATTTAGAGGACATGTCTAGGAGAAATCTAACTAATCTAAGAAATAATCTAAATAATAAGAATTTCATAAAGGAAAAATTGAAGAAACTGGGAAAGGGGGAGTTTTCAAAGAATAAATTCAAGAAATTTCCCCTAAAACAAAGAATGCAATTTAAAAGGTTTATGAGCACTCATACAAGGATAGAAATAGACTGACGACCATCAGACTCATTAATATGAATTTCAAAAATTTCAGGACATCAGCAACAAAGTAGGAATATCCTATAAACTTCCAGGGGGAGGATCAATATCCTGAAAATTTTGGGGAAAAAAAGTATTTCTAATCTAGATTATATACCTACCCCAACTTTCAATCACATTGGCAGAATATCTACATATTTGAGTGTAAAGATATTTACCTAGTGAAGAGAAATTTTGTGTTGAATTAATGATAAGTAAATGGAAAAACAACCACACATTTTATATGGTAAAAGTATGTTTAGTTTTGTAAGAAAATGCCAAACAGCCAACTGTCTTTCAAAGTTTCTACCATTTTGCATTGCCACCAGCAATGAAAGAGAAGATCCTGTAATTCCACATTCTTACCAGCTTTTGGTGTTACCAGTGTTTTGGATTTTAGTCATCCTGACAGGATGATCTGTGGTGATATATCATCGTTTTAACTCGAATCTCTTAATGACATATGAAGCTGAGCATATTTTTATATGCTTTTTTGACATCTTTATATCTTCCTTAGTGAGGGATCTTTTCAGATATTTTGCCAATTTTTAAATTGGGTTGTTCCCTTATTGTTGACTTAAGAGGTTTTTGTTTTGTTTTGCTTATTTGATACGTTTTGGAAGCCAGTTTTGTTTTGTTTTTTGTAATCAGATATGTAGTTTATAAATATTTTCTCCCAGACTAGGACTTGTGTTTTCATTCTTTTAATAGTTTCCTTCACAGGGCAGATTTTAATTAAGTTCACTACAATTTTTATTTATTTATTTATTTATTTATTTTAAATGAGGTCATTCTTTTTTTTTTTAAGATTTTTATTTATTCATTTGAGACACAGAGATACAGAGAGAGAGAGAGAAAGCATGAGCAGGGAGAGAGGCAGAGGGAGAGGGAGAAGCAGGCTCCCTGCTGGGTCAGGAGCCCGATGTGGGGCTCAATCCCAAGACCCTGGGATCATGACCTGAGCCTAAGGCAGACGCTTAACCATCTGAGCCACCCAGGTGCCCCAAGTTCACTACAATTTTTAAAACTTAGGATAATTATTAATTCATAAGGAAAACCAAATTTGTAGGAAAGAATTATCATAATAAAGCTCTGCTGTCCATAGTGTTTATAGAGTCTACTCAAGTAAACAATGAATATTTATTTAACCTAGATTATCATATAAACATAGTAAGAGGCCTGGGGGGCAGAAATGTTTATGCATCTATGCAGTATTGTGCCAGTGAAGAAAGCTAAATGATCCTCTTCCATTTTGGGGAATGAAGAGATGATGTGGAAAATCTAATAATCAAAATAAAACATTATAGTCATATGATTAAGAAGAGTCTTGAGGTACATCCCATAAGAATCCACTGCAAATATTGAAAATGCTTGCCTCTAGGGAATAGGATATTGAGCAAGTGAAGGATTGGAGAAACAAATTAAACACACCGAGAAGCAACTAAAAAGAAAAGAAAAAAATGCTTTTTAAGATTAAAAATTAACAAGCTTCTTTGTAGAACTATGTGGCCTTTACATATATAAAATTTATTATAGAGAAAACTAAATGTACAAAACAGAGATGGATATCTGTCACTTAGAGAGAGAAGAGAGGAAAGGATGGTGTTTTTGCAGGTTGATTTGCATATGAATGGACAAGTGTGGAGGTGAAATAGGTCTTATGCTTTCAAATTTGTATAGTTTGGTATGCCCAGAGGAAAGATGGCTGCCTTAGTTTGGGCTTTTTTTTTTTTTTTTTTTCCAAAAGCAAACCCAGAGACTGAATTTAAGTCCCAATGATTTATTTGGAAAATGGTGAGAACACTGGTAAGGAAGTGGGGAAATGATACAGGGAAGTAAATGAAGCTTGCCAGTAAATGGACTCTAGTAAATCAGTTGTCTCAGTGGTTGATGACAATTTAATCACGTGGGGGAAATTCTGGGAAACCGTGCAATGTACTGAATGATCAATGGGATGGGACAAGGCATGGACAAAGTCTGCTACAATTGTATTAGGAAGAGGTAGAAATTAAGTATAGATAGTGATTCCACACAAGAGTAGCTTCCTATTTCTATGACTCGATACACTGAAGATACCAATCAAATCATACAGTGTTATTTAAAATACATGGTAGTACAATTTTCAATCATTTATCACTGAAGTCATAATAGGAACATTTTAAGTACTTTAGGGCATACCTACTGGGAGATTCTATTATGTCTTGAATTTTAAACTATAACACTGAGTTCGTTTTTTTATCTATAAAGACCTATGAGCATCAACATTAAAACTATACTCCCTGGCTATTATAAAACTGTATTTCCTTATATATTTTAAAAATTTAATTAAATACTATTTTCTAGCAAGCACTCCAAAAAGTTGCTTCTGTAAAACAGTATGATGACAAGGGCCTGAAGATGACATCCCCTAGGAAATAAAGTAAAATAAAGATAAAGACCCTGCCTCTAAGGAGAAGAGTTCCTTTATATGACAAGATGTCCTATTCTCTTTACCATTCTGCCCCTAAAGACAAGACATTATCAGAGAGTGAATGTGCTGATTATGCCCACATTACTTCAGTGTTATAATAAGACTACCAAAATAACACATTTACCCAGACTTTTTAGAGAACTACCAATTGCTTCTCATAGATACCAACTTAAGAAAAAGGTAAATTATAATCGCAAACATACATGCAAATGGAGACTCTACAATGAGAATTATAGGTTATCACCCTCTCAACTCAGTAATCAGTCTTAACGAAGTCTTCAAAATGTCTAAATTGCATCTAATCGAACTTGTGAGCCTAACTTCCAGTTTACAGAATAGAAGTAAAACACAGAGAAAGGAAACCAAAGACAAAACTAGAGTGTGGAGCATTCTACAGGAGAACAATGGGTCCAACAACTTGAGCATGTCTGTGTCATGAACAAACAAGGACTACCAGAAAACAAGGTGGGAGAGGTACAGGAACAGTCTAGGCTGAAAGACACGCAACACCAAAATGCAACTCATGGATACTGATTACTTCTGGAAGAGATATTAAGAACAATTAAGAAGCCATAAACATGGACTGATATCAGCTGATATTAAGGAATCCTTGTTAATTCTGTGAGTTGTGATAATGGATTTGTAATGAAGTATTTAGGAGTGAAATACCATGCTGTTTGTAATCTACACTAAAATGTTTCAGGAAAACAAACAATAGGTATTAATCTAGCCTAGGAGGTATATGGCATTTTATCCTATCCTCTTTAATTTTTTGTATATTTGGAATCTGTTTTTTAATGCAAAGTTAAAAAAAAAAATCACATTGGTCCCAGAGAACCTTAGTGAAACTGTCTTTTCTGTTAAGCCTAAACATATTTCTTATATATATTTACATTTCTGAAATTAAAAATGTCACAGAATCATAGGACACTTAGACTAATTCACATGTAGAGGAAATTGAGGACCGCAGAATTGAATTCATTTGTCTAATGTGACAAAGCAAGTTATTTGCAGAAACAATAGTAATTTGAATAGATGTTTTTTTCTTCTGATGACCAGTATTTCCTTGAAAGTGAAATTCACACATAATTAATCTCTGTCATCTTTTCAGTGCCTAGCATAGCATACATCCATTGGCTTTACAGTACATCAATAGTTTGCTTATAGAATAATTTTATCTGCTTTCCAAATCATTTTACATAGAAAGTATCTGGTTTCCATCAGTGTAGAGAAATGAATCAGATCAAATAATTTTCAAAGCAAACATTGCATTTGGCCCAAATTATTTTTCAATTCATAGCTGAAAATAGAGCAGTGTGGAGCAGTTCCAAAAACTAGTAAAAAAATTGACTGCATGATTCATGGGTCTTTGTTGTTGTTGTTGTTAAATTCACGTATGTATTGTTACCTTTCCTATACACTCTTTAGCTTAAAAATACCAACCTTTAAGACTAACAATATTCAGTTGCCAACCCAAACAAATTTGCTAAATTTAAAAAGTGTGATTCTTTAGAAGGAAGGTCAACATTCTCATCAATTAATCCTCATTTTTCATAATAAAATATGTGAGCCAGCTGCTGAATCAGGTATTTGGGCAAAGACTGCTGCCTATTTTGTAAAATCAGCTGTAGCACATTTGTGCATGGAAAGAGTAGCTGATTTTGCAAAATGTTGAAATATACAAGCTATACTTGGGTTCAGCCTATTTCTCACTGTATTGTTATTTTCAACCAAGAAAACATATTAGGCATTTGTACCATCCCTCCTTGACTGTTGTTTTCTTTATGCAGTTTATTGCCCTAAACATATAGCGTTTGGTTTCTATAATAAAAAAGGACTATTTATCCTCAAGATATATCTTCCTAAGGTTTTAGTGATAAGGAAAAATGTTTGTTACAGGGATTATAGTTTTCATTTTACAAAACAAATATGAGGTAGCTACAGACAAGATCCTTTCTACCTAGTGATTCTTCTTATGTATGTCACATTTTCAGAAGGAACCCCTGCAAAATATCAATTGTCTCTTTACATACCATATATAGTGTCTTTATGGGATGTTAGGACAATAGTTTTTAAAGTTTTCTAGCCAATTCCATATCCTAAAGGGAAAAAAAAAGAAATGTAACTCTAGATAACTCTATGTTTGTTTTTTATTAAAAATAGGAAAGTAATTTTATCATATTTATCACTGATTTTTAAAAATTTCCTCTCCAAAATGCAAGTCAAAGTCCTTTTTTAAGTATGTAGACATTTAC
This sequence comes from Callorhinus ursinus, assembly GCF_003265705.2. Classification (NCBI taxonomy): domain Eukaryota; kingdom Metazoa; phylum Chordata; class Mammalia; order Carnivora; family Otariidae; genus Callorhinus; species Callorhinus ursinus. The sequence continues at coordinate 13,047,901 of NW_027397079.1, read as the reverse complement.
ATCTAATCAGTCATCTGTATTTAATATTCAGATATCTTTTCAATAAATATAATGTCATTAAGAATGGCTTAAATTTCTTCAGAAAAATAGAGTTGATAAGTTGGAAGCAAGTGTTTGAACATTATGATATACAGTAAAATAATTTTACATAGATATAAAAATTAAATTAAAACATAATATTCTAGTTCCATCAATGTAACTGAAATACGTCAATCAGAGAAAGACAATTATCATAGGATTTCATTCATGTGGATTTAAGAAACAAAACAGAGGATCGTAGGGGAAGGGAGGAAAAAATAATATTAAGATTAAATCAGAGAGGGAGACAAACCATAAGAGACTCTTAGCTATAGGAAACAAACTGAGGGTTGCTGGAAGGGAGAGAGGTAGGGGGAGGGGGTGATTGGGTGATGGACATTAAGGAGGGCACATGATGTAATGGGCACTGGGTGTTATATGCAACTGCTGAACCACTGACCTCTTATCTCTAAAACTAATAATGCACTATATGTTAATTAATTGATTTTAAAGTTTAAAAAATATAATATTCTAAAATAAAAAATTTAAGCTCATCAGATGGAGAGGCAGAATGAAGAAATAAATTTAATGTGCAAATCTGATAACTTGATAAAAACAGAAAGCAAAATTTTTCACAAAAAGAAATACTAATGTTGAGAATAAAGGTTCAAAAAGATGGTTACTACAGGACATAAAGGCACCCAAAACATTGAAGTATTCTCCATAAACAGTAAAACTAGAGTAAAACAGTAAAACTAGTAGTAAAACTAATGATTTTCTATTTACTATTAAACTATTTTAAACAATGGGCAAAATGTGTAAATTGATCAATGTTTTTTTGTAGTTGTTTCAGTTATTAATAATTGATAGAAAATAATATTTAGCAATACAGTAATAAGGAAATATGAAAATCCTCAGGCTGCATCAGAGACCATATTAAAGAATACCCCCACACTTAAAGTATTCTCATCTTAAATTCTAATGCAATGTGCCTTGAAAGAACTAAGGCACCAGTTGAAATATCAGATCGATTGTTAGTCCTTAGATTTTTAGATATTATTAATGTGGTAGAAATGGTTATTCATATTTTTAAATATACAGCAGTCCCCCGTTATTCACAGTTTTGCTCTCCATGGTTTTAGTCATCCTGGGTCAACACGGTCTGGTCTGGAAGCAGATGATTCTCCTTCCAGTGTGTCATCGGAAGGACAATTGTCACCTAATGCTACACCTCAGTGCCCACATCATCCACCTCACTTAATCCTGTCATATAATCTTCTCTCATCTCACGTCACTATAAGAAGAAGGGTGAGTACAGTACAAAAAGATATTTTGAGAGAGAGAGATCACATTCACATAAATATTACTATAGTATATTGTTATAACTGTTCTATTTTTAGTTGTTAACCTCCTAATGTGTCTAATTTATAAACTAAACTTTATCAGAGCTGTGCATAGGGGAAAACGTAGTATATATAAAGTTCAGTACCATCTTAGCCATTTCAGGCATCCATTGGGGGTCTTGGAACATATCCCCTGCAGACAAGGGGTGGCTACCGTATGCATAGGGGTTTATGTTTTTTCCTATACATTGGATTTTCTAAACACATTTGTTTAATCTAATATTCTTTCAGGCAACAACACATTTCCTAAGGGGACTTGACAATATTTGGCAGCTTAGTACTATAAAGGTATGGAGACTCAAGCAAGTCAGAAGGTATACGTGTAAGATAATGACAAATTCTTGGGAGATACTAAACTCTGATGGCAGTGTTCCTGCAACTTGCTCTCTGGACAGTGAGGCAGCTGATTGTCCAGGAAGGCAGTGAGAAAAGAAACAAAGTTGCCAAGTGTTGCGGGTGGAGTGGCTTGCCCAAGAAATTATGACATCTCCTAGAAGCCCTCACGGCTCTTGGTAGCTTTGACTTCTTTGAGTCAAGCTTTGCCAAAATTTTGCTATTCTTTCAGTAGCCAGTTAATTTAGGGATATTTATCATTAGACCTATCTGGCCACAATTATAAAAAACTCTTTGTACATTTTTGTTGGTGGTTTATTTCAGTGTTATGATGGGTAGAATTGTCATTGAAATCTCCCAAAGCACTCTAACTATACAGGGGCAATAATATGCATTGGGGAACTCATCACCAAAACCAAAATATTAAATAAAAATGATAAGAAGCTTCAAGAAATGAACACAGACCTGGATATATTTCATAATAACACTAATGAGTTTTAGTAGTATAATGCATTTCTACTCTGACATTTTCCTATCTGTTGCCCATCAGGCTTTATGAAATATTTTCAACTTTTATACATGCCTTTTGATGATGTCATGGAAATAAAGCAAAAAACAAAAAAACTAAGATGGACATATTATTTTTTTAAAATGAAGTCTTTTCATCTTTACTTACTTCCTCCTAAGGCTTTTTTTTTCTTTTTTATTGTTATGTTAATCACCATATATTACATCATTAGTTTTTGGTGCAGTGTTCCATGATTCATTGTTTGTTCATAACACCCAGTGCTCCACGCAGAACGTGCCCTCCTCAATACCCATCACCAGGCTAACCCATCCCCCTACCCCTCCCCTCTAGAACCCTCAGTTTGTTTTTCAGAGTCCATCATCTCTCATGGTTCGTCTCCCCCTCTGACGTACTCCCCTTTTCTTCCTCTCCTGTTATCTTCTTCTTTTTTCCTAAGGCTTTTAGGAACACCCACAACAGCTATTTTGCTTGCTGCAAGTGCAGAGTATACATTCAGTGTAAAAGTAAGCATCAATTATAAACCCTATTTTTCAGAAGGCAGACTGTGTCAACTCTTCCACGAAGTCCTCCTTAGCCTCTCAGCCCTACTTGATTCCTCTTCTTGAATTTCCCTTTCTCCTCTCTATGCAAATATTGAAATACTGACCTTTTTTTTTTAAGATTTATTTTATTTATTTTTTTTTAGAGAGAGAGAGTGCACAAGTGGGGGCCAGGGTGGAGGGAGACAGAGAGAATCTCAAGCAGATGCCCCTTTGAGTGCAAAGCCTGCCCATGGGGCATGTTCCCAGGACCCTGAGGTCTTGACCTGAGCCGAAATCCAAAGTCAGATGCTTTACCGACAGAGCCACCCAGGCACCTCAATTAAATAAACGCTGAAAGGACACTTGTATACAATCCAAGTCCAGCTTCTTCATTTTACTGAGGCCAAGAGAATTTGCATAGAGAATTAGTAGTAGAGCTGGAACTAACAACCTCTATCTTCTGACTCTTTTTGTTTTCTATTTTGGGGGGGGTGGGGCATGGGTAAAAAGAAATGAAAGGTTGTGGGAATTCAGGCTTCCAGGTATGGAATGAATTAAGTCCTAGAGATGAAAAGTACAGCATAGAGGACACAGTCAAAGGGAATGTAACGGTGTTGCATGTGACAGATGGGAGCTGCACTGGTGGTGAGCACAGCATAATGCAGAGACTTGCCAAATCATTATGTTGTACACCTGAAACTAATGGAACATTGTGTGTCAACTATGCTTCAAGAAAGAAGAGAAAGATGGAGAATACTAGTGCAGTGCCTGGCACACGGAAGGCTCTCAATATAATGGTGCTTGCTATTATTAAAAAATATAGATATAGATATAGATACTACTTCACAGGAAATCTAAGATTTATTATTTAGGAAATCTAAGATTTATTAAATGTTTCCTACATATATCATTTTTCTCCTGTGACCACGCTGCCAGTGACTTGAGAGCAGGAACCATGTTTTTTTTCCTCTTTTTCTAAAGATTTTATTTGCTTATTTGAGAGATGGCACACAGAGGCAGTGGGAGAGGGAGAAGCAGGCTCTCGGCCGAGCAGGGAGCCCGATGCGGGGCTCCATCCCAGGACGCCGGGATCATGACCTGAGCCAAAGGCAGATGCTTAAGCTTCTAATTTTTTCCCTCTATTATGCTAGAGTAGTGGCAAAATTTTTCCAGTTTTTATATAAACATTTATTCAACATAACACAATTTTGTGTATTAGTAACTACAAAAATAAAGGTATTGTAAGATATTGGGAGGCAGAATTCAGATGCTGTGTTGAGAATGAGTATCAACGTTGAGGGCTACAAAATATTAAGAGGAGTCCTTTAAGCGAGACAATGTAGTTAACTTTCAAAGGAGTGATTCTAGGATTCCATTGTTTCCTGGAACAATTACATCTTTTACCCAACTAACCACGGGACTGATGCTTTTGCTTTCTGTTTCAGACTCCTACAATTTGTTGCTTATTATGCCTTTCTATTTGTTCCTTTTATGATACTTTTACATTTCAAAATCAATTGAAAAACCCTATTGTCTTAGTTTGTGTTTCTGAGCCTTAAAATAAAACAAAGGGAATTATCAAGCCTGAATACCAGTCTGGAGGCTTTGCTTCTCTTTGTGTTACTATATCTTGTTTAAAATTACCACAGAAGGATAGCTTGGGAGGATCTTTCCCCTGTTAATCAATGAAGAAATTATTGTGGCATTACCTTATGATGATAAATGTTGAGTTTTGATTCCTCCAGGCTTTACCACAATCATCCCCCATAATAAAATTTTTTTTAACCTCTAAAAAATGCACATGTGATAATTAACTTACCCTATAAAATAACACCCCCACAATAAAGCAAAAATCTGGAAACAATCCACCCCAAGACTGTCCTGCCGTTTGTTAGAATGTTTAGAAAACTGCCAGGCTTCCCTTCTTCTTTGATTCCATGTAACGAAAAAAGACAAGAGATTAAAAGGCTCAGAGGATTGGATTTCTTTTCCTCTTATTTGGGAGAAGGAACTGCATTTTTAGCATCCAAAGCTGATGAGTTAGAAAGCTGCCAATATGGACTCCTGTTCATTCCAAATAAAGTGACCAATCTAACACCAGAGGGAGTCTACCTTGCAATCTTGTGATTGATCTTGCTGATACTGGGGAAAAATCTCAGGCTTCTCTAAGCATAGCACTGAAAATGCAAAAGTAGAACTTATCCATGTTAGCCTTCACACAATTACTTTATGATGATGTTCTATGTCGCCTTCTGACTTAAAGAGGAATCAGATGAATTATCTTGCTGGGTTTTATTTAGGAGGCAAATCAAATTGTCTGGAGACTAGGCAGAAAGTTATTTCTGTTGTTTTTGATTTTTTCTTTTAAGTGGCAAAGAAACGTGCACTGAAGCAACACTTTCCAGTGACTAGAAACATTCCCTTACGTAATTATTTTACATATAATGGGCAAAGAATAGATTTTTAAAGGTGGAGGTAGAGGGCCCACTATCTCTGTTCTTTTGTCCTCTGGCAAATCTTGAGGAGGCACAGTACAAAGGAGAAGAAATGTTTCATAGAGCTTTGTGCAGATTTAAGCATATGGTCAGAGTCCGTGTGTGCGTGTGCATGTTTCCATGTCTTCTTTACACATAAATGTGCAGGTCTGGCTGGAGACAGGTGCAAGCCGTGCAGTAGCATCTGGCCTCCTGCTCTGCTCCAGTCATATAGGTAGCTTTACTTGAGCAAAGCAAATTAGTAAAGGATCACAGGTCTGATATTCAAAGAGATCAGAGAAGCCTGGAGGAAACTAGGAAAAAAACAAAACAAAACAAAACAAAAAAACAAACAAAAAAACCCCTGAAATGCTGGTCAGGGCAATGAGTGCAGGGAGTTCCTGCCTTCCTTTCTTGCTTTTTTGCTGTTTTCTCTGTTTGCCTATCCACGTGAAGACCCACGCCTTCCCATTCTCGGTGGTAAATCTAGTTTTCCTGATTCCCCAGGTGGCTTCTAAGTCCTTAAAAGCAATAGCATAGCATTCTGAGGGTACTCTCGTATTGGAGGGCAGTCCTTTCAGTCTCTGTTCAAGTGTTAGTGCTAATAACCTTCTAATTCTTTTGACTTTTCAGTCAAGGGTGACATCCTCAAAGCATGTCAACAAACTATCAAGTGACCTATGAAATCATATGGTACTCTGTGTGCCCTGTATCTTTGGGTTTTGTACAACAAGAATTATGACTACTGAACAAAAAGATAGATCAGGGGAGCCAGTTTTGGTGGAGAAAAAAAAACAGCTGATCTGAATAGTTTTGCCTTTTAAATGAAGATTTATAGAAAAAACCAGGGGAGTAGGAAGGAAGTTTTAGGACTAGGTTTCCAGAAGGTCAAAGGCCTAAGCATCTTCCATGTAGGAAATCCATCGGGATCTGCTCAGATGTCTGAAGACAGGAAGCCAGATGGAGCATGGTGACAAGTAAAACCATGGTTGTGGCAAGGAAAAAGGAATATGTAAAATCAAAAGGCACCTATTGTTTCTTTTGCTATTTTTTTTTAGAATGAACACTTGGGCAGCTTTGTTGGTTTGAAGGAACTAAGGAGAAAGTAGAGGGTGAAAGAAATACAGAATCAGTATGTAGTTGTAAACATAATTTTCTATGACGAAGAGAAACTACATGGTTTTCATCACTGATGGCAAGCACGGGGTGAACGCTGCTGTCATGAAGGACAGTTCAGATAACCCATCTGGGGCAAGATCAAGGCCGGAGGGAAATGAAATAGCACCCGGTACTCAGCTAAGGTTCCAGCCTTGCATGTACCTGGCCATTCACCTTGACGTTTCACTCTGACATCAGCTGTTTACTGGTGGTTGAGGAGGTGATTTGTAAGGGCCTTACAGCTCTAACATAACCCACGTTTATGAGTTCAGAAGTCAGTGGAATGGTTTTGATTGTTCCTGCCTTGTAGAGGAAATTCACCAAGAAAAAGGGATAGAAGGTACAATGTCACATTTACCTAAAAAACCTTTTTAAAGAGACCCATATTTTCTAAATTATTTCCAAAGAACTCTAAATTTTAAGAGGGTAAAGAAAATAACTATTAAATTAACCACCTCATTATGGTTGATTGTTGAACACACTTGGCTTAAAATAGAAAAAAAAAAGTGCATGAGTTGGATATATCCGAGTTTGAACTCTGATGTCACTACCACTTTGGACAAATTAACGTCTCTGCCCTCAGTTCACGCATCTACAAAGCAATGACAATAACATTTGTTTTGTAGGAATGTTTTTAGCTAAGTAAAATGGCACGTTCAGATATAATATCAAGAATTGCCTAATATTACACTGAAATGATACCTAACCCTTAGTTTCCCATTTTTTTTAAAGATTTTATTTATTTGAGAGAGAGAGCACAAGCAGGGGGAGGGGCAGAGGCAGAGGGAGAAGCAGGCTCCCCGCTGAGCAGGGACCCCCCCCAGGAGGGACTCAATCCCAGGACCCCGAGATCACGACCTGAGCCAAAGGCAGACATTCAACTGACTGAGACACCCAGGCGCCCCTGAATTTCCCATTTTTATCTGGTTTCCTGAGGAGCAGTGGCTTTGTCTTTATTATGTTTTATACAGCCCTCCTATCAACGACTGCTAGATCTTTGGGGGGGACAGTAAATAGTCTTTAATGATACTGGTTGTGATTATATTTTCAGTTCGATGGGAGGAAAACAGTCTTGTTATGCCAAATTATTTATTGTGTTGTAAGTTATCCTAACCTCCTTATGTGTCCCAAAGCTAGACATAAAAACATGAAATTAAGACCTAATAATGACACAGTAATAATAGAATAATTTAGAGACAGGATGTTTGGTATTTGGAGTCACAAGTCTTGAGTTTGATTTTTGTCACCTTCTTGCTCTGTGACCCGGACTAGGTAGCGAGACCTGAGTGTGATACAGGTGAAACTGGGAGGAAAGCTCTCACGTAAAATTATAACTATAGATTTGGAATATTATCAGCAGCAAACTGCTCACTTTTCTACTCTTAGGCAAGTACAAAAATGATCATTTAAACCTGGTTGCAAAATACAAAGCCCTCTCTAATTTGAGCACAAACTTGACTTCTTCAGCTATGGTGAGGCTCCCAGGACAAAGTTCTAGAGACTTCTATTATTGTATGTCATATAGAAATACAGCTATGTTATGTACTTTAATGACTCATTTACAGGATAAATCTCAGATGATCTTCTTAATATAACATGATGCATGATGTTTTTGAAACTCTTGAAAAAGAAAAAAAATGTCTGAGGGAGTGAAGTGGCGTCAGTTTCATATAGGTATGCTATTTCATGACCATCAGGTGGAAACTTTTCAGGTTTAATGCTTTATAATTCTCCCAGCTGAAGCTTTAGAACTTCAAAGCACTGTAGAACATTTCAAATTTCTCTTCTGCCCATGAGAAAACCCTTTGCATTGAAAGTTCCTTTCAACTGGAATCCTACATTTGGTATTACACAACAGTGACATATTTTTATGGAGATTAAAATTATACACCAAGAATGTAAAGTTGCCCAAGCAAAACCATATCTACTATTAAAAATTCTCCCACTACACACTATGAAGAGCTATGACCTTCTCTTGTCCATAAATAATGCTTACCATAAGAAATTTAAAAACCATTTATAAATTCTGTATTTGCCTAAGAAATATTCATCTTCTAACCCCTTGCAATTTACAAAGGGGATTCACTTAAGTATAATTACGTTTCCTCTAACTAGTAAACAATAAATTTACCACCGGTTGCAGACAGGTGATCAGTAGGTATTATGAAGTGAGTGACATGAAAATCAATATGTAATTCCTGGGAAAAGGGCATGCTATACTTTTAATTTGAAATCTACCAGTGGTAAGTCATGAATATAAAATTTGCCTCTGTAAAAATAATTTGTTTGCTGTAAAACTAGGAATCATCCTTGGTTATCTAATACTTCAAGAAATGGTGTATTAGCCCCTCTCAGAATCTGTAACGCTGGCTCCCTTTGGCAACTAAAGGAGCTCTTTGAACCATAGAACAGATGTAATGAAAATTGGTTCCATTAAATGCAGCTGGTAAATTACAAACTGAGAAATTAATGCACCATACCACAACTCTGGGGGCTAAAATGAATCAAGGTGTGGTTGCCAGATGCTCGTTTCCTCACCGCCTCCCACAATAAAAACATTTCTGTTTATAGATTTGTTTAATATAATACAAATTATTGAAATAGGCCATGCAAGTTATGAAATCGCAATGAAGATTAATCAAGTAAAACAACTGCACTGCACTCACGTAACGACATTGTTAAAGGAGAAAAACCTGAATCATGTCATTCTTACATACGCCTTTGGGCTTGGGGAATGTGCTGGACTTCCAGAAGTACTCACTCTCCTATGATATACCGTCTCTGAATACCAACGGGAAGGGAGAGTTGATTTGGTACAATCCATAAACAGCATGCTCCTTTGTTGATTTCAATTCAATTTATTCCAACTTGGTGCGCCGCTGATGGTTGTGCTAGTAGAACCTGACAAAAGTCCATTTAGCGTCTGTTTTTGAGGTGCTCTTGGATGGTTCTGAGCAGTCCTCTTGAGTCATTAGCTAAACATTGTTTCAAAGAACTACCCTTGCAAGGACCCCCCCCTTGCGAAGACTAAAGGGGAGGAAACGGAAAGCATATTCCCAGGTAATTCAGGCAACCCCTGAAATGTTCCCCTCCCTTTTCAAAACAAACAAACAAACAAACAAAAACAAATAGGTAAGAAATTGCCAGAAGCTGGGTTTTGTTTGATTTCTATTGAGTGGCAAGAGTATAAGCAAAACATTTGGAAACTAAGATGGTTCAACTTAAGTGCATCTGAAAATGTCTAGATGACCATTAGCTAATTTATGTAATTGGTTAATTCTTTTCAGGGAAAACTGAATTTAGTCATTGAAAACATGGACTGTTATAATACCTAATTCAGTCCCGTAGTGGATAGAAGAAGTGATGTGAAGGGTTCGGAAGAGAATTGAATTTTTTTAAGTGGAGAAGTAGGCAAATGTGTATCACTGCACTTTTTTTTTGTATGCCTAAAATGTTGCATAAGTATATTAAAATTTTAAAAAATATATCTTAATGCTTGTAGTCAAAAGTTTTATGGAGGGTTTGGAGGGAGTTAATTATCAATTTTCTAATTGGTTCTCTCATTACAGTAACTTTGCTTTTTCTGGAATTCAAACAAAGAAGAAAGATTTGGTAAATTGCATGAGTAAATATTTCAGTGTTCTATTTCTCTTTACCTAAAATAAGGGGTAACACATATACTAAGCACGGGTGTTTTATTTACATATATCAAGGAGCCCATTCTCTCTGTATCTCCATATAATAAAAATCCATTTCATAAATATTTAATCCACAAGGGTGGACCGGTTTAAAACCTGACAAGTATTCTGATTTCAGAATTGTCACGATAAATAATGACCTAATTGCTATAACAATGTACGCACATTTTTTTAAAGCTGAAATATATACAAATAATATTTTATTGCATAAACAAGTCCCTCTCCTATTCTTTCAAAACAGTTGTTAGGCAAACAATAAATGACTACCTTCAACTCATATATAAGAAAAATATTACAGTAAAATTAATAAGCATATATATTTTAGGCATATGTTATACACATTACACATTCTATAGTAACCAATCACAATATGTAGGTTGGGGTGGCCTATTTACTTTTCTGTCCAATAAAGCACTTTTCTAATTAGAGCACTGTATCATACAGAATTACACTATTTCCAGATAAAGAATTTTTTGTAAAGTGCACAGATATTGCAATATGCATGTTGTATACTTTATAGCTGTTATAAGCATACAGCAATGGCAAGTTTCCATTGTTTTATACTAGCATTATTTCCACATGCTGAAACATATATACTAAATACATGCAATTACCCACACACTCCATATGCTTCAGTATAATACACATAGGCCACTATTAGCAATTTCTCCTTGGAACCAGATCAAAATTGTATTTTGATGTACATGTATGTTATTTCCATAATTCTACAAAAGGTCGAGCAAGTCCCTACATGAATAAAAATAAGTTGATTGCATATAGAAAGCGTGAAAGAGTCAGTAAAGTCCATGCTCACCTAAGCACTCTTTCTTTCCTACAGGTATTCACTTGAGAATTTTTTTAGAAGAGATTTTGATGTGTGTGGTAATTAATTGAAATAAATGAAAAATCTGCCTTATATTCAGACTAAATTTGCTTCCACAGCTGCTGATCCTCAAGCTCTGAATGTCAGCCAATTAGTGGAGAGGTTTTTACATGGCCTGCTGCCCTAAACAGTCCTCCTGTCTGAAAGCTCCATTTTCAGCCTCAACCAGGGAGGTAAGACTCTCTAATTTTATTTGTTCATTTCACCCAGAAGTAAAATCAGCAGATAAAAAGATGCTGAGTTTTCTCACAAGATCTCTCACCCCAAACAACACAACACCTGACTGAGAGGAAGAAGGGGAAGAGGAAGAAGAAGGAGAAAAAAGGGGAAAAGGAGACGAAGAGAAGGGGTTTTTGAGGTTTATCTTATCTTTGAATAAAGGTCAGCTAACATGACTTTTCTCACTGGACATTGTAGAGAGCGTTTCGTTTCTCCAACTTCATATGATGGATTAAGAAAGGGAGGTGGGAAAAAATTTAAGCTCTCCTCATTCTGAGGAACTAAGCCATTTCATTTGACCCACTACAAAATTGCTCCCCTTTGGCTTCTGTAAAATTGAAAGTAAAAATAAAACACATTTTTTTAACAGATAACATTATTTTACCTTTTTCCGATTTTTATTTCATAAACTGATGGAGGAAAAAAACAAAACAAAACCTGAAGCATTCCTGAAATATTACCTCCTTTGTACAACCCAGTTCACTATTTTTTTTTTTTAACAAATTCCTATACATCAGCAAATGGGACAGGTAGAATATCACAGAAAATAACCCTACAACAGATTATAGAGTTGGCAACAGGCATGGTCAGAAAATTGCCGATTTCCTATATCCTTCTGTCCAGGTACAAGTCAATTCTGGGAATTAAAATAATCGTCATCAAAATGCTAAGTTTTTTTTTTTTTTAAAGATTTTATTTAGTTGACAGAGATAGACACAGCGAGAGAGGGAACACAAGCAAGGGGAGTGGGAGAGGGAGAAGCATGTTTCCTGCAGAGCAGGGAGCCTGATGCGGGACTCGATCCCAGGAGCCTGATGCGGGACTCGATCCCAGGACCCTGGGATCATGACCTGAGCCGAAGGCAGCCGCTTAACGACTGAGCCACCCAGGCGCCCAAAATGCTAAGTTTTTTTAAGATGCAATATACTTACATCTAATGGCCTAATGTTGAGAACAGCCCATTTGTAAATGGGTCAGCCAATGTGCAACAGGAGAGGTGAGATTTAGCCACGTGAAGAAAGCAAATATGACTCAGAGCACAATGAAGTTAATTGGAAATAAAATACATAACATTTATTGGACTTTAAAACAGTGAATTCCAAAATAATTAAGTTAATAAAAGAGTCTCACTCTTTTCTGAACTAAATTAAATGGCTCTAAAATTAATTTCATTGGTTTTTTAATTCACTGTTAACTCAATAAAATGAGCTTTTAAAATTAACTTCTTTGTTTTGGAATTCACTGCAGTAAAAGTCCATAAACGAACTTAAAAAAAAAATGAGCTAAACTTTTTCCAGATTTAGGCAGTAGTCAAATGATACGTAGATAAAAAAGGCATACATATGAAATATAAGAGATTTTACTGAGAATATTCAGCGGATTTTAAAGGGTCCATTTACTTACATTATATCTGCCATATGGAAACAAGAAATGTTTCTTCTCAGTAAGAGAAACAAAGTATAATAAACATGGAGTAACTGATTTCAAATAATTACCTAAGAGACAAAACATGTAGAAAACCTAAAATGAACTTTCTAACTCAGCTAAATAACATCCCAAAGAAACATAAATTATTAAATTATAAAATTTGTCATTTCTCTCCAAGATGGCAAGTAAATATTTTATAATCTCCGATTCATCCTGATGTGTATATTCAAATAACAGCAGAAGGAAAGGCATTTTCTGTGTATTTCTTTGGCATTTTTGTATAGCAGAATCATGGAGAATGACTTAATTTTTAATGGCAAAAATTTTAATATTGGAGCTGCCTGAATATACATTTGTAACTTATTATTATAAAAATAACTCATATTTGAATGTAGCTTGCCATCTTATTGCTACCAACTTGCTCTAGACAATTATTAGCCCGTGCTTGGGTAATTTACCAACATTCTAGCCTATGTTCCCACCTCATTTCCTTTTCTCTTTGGAACATTAGCAGATGCCGGTTCTTCTATCTGGAATACTTCCCACCAACTATTCTGTCCATGCCACCTACCTTTCCTGGCTAATTCCAACTTTCCAGTTTCAAAACAAACGTCACTCTATCTCCTAGAGGTCTGCTCTGACCCTCTATCCCAGACTGGTAGTTGTCACCCAAAAATATGGTGTTTATTACATCTGACTCACACTGCTGCATTCTGGGGCTTCATGGTGCAGGAAAATGGTGTCTACTTGTTCACATTTGAATTTTCAACGCTTAGCAGGGTGCTTAGCATGTAATTTGCATTCAAATATTTATTGAGCAAATAAATCCTTCACTACTGTCAGACTACTATTTCTTAAACATTGGTTTCATCTTTTTTTTTTTTTTCCGATCAAGAAACTTCTCTTTTTGGTTGTGTCATCAAATGTAAAGTCCTTTGCTTCACTTCATTTATAATCTGGTTTCTTTCCTCAGAGTGCTCAAACATGCTTCCAGAACCTTTCTTTTGTCTGTTCCCCTGCCCAGGAGATTTGCCTCCCTCCTCAGCTCGAAGTTCTCTCTTTCTGAAATGTCCTCTAATTTTATGTAAATTAATATTGATATTTTCATTGTTTTACATATATTTGCCATCTAGTTTCACTCCTGATTGTTGCAGTAATTTTGTTTTCTAACTAAATTGTGATTCTTTGGAGGCAGCAACTACTTGGTAGCCCTTCCAGGATTATAGGATCATAGTCCAAGAAACAAGAATATAGGATCATAATGGATGGAAAAAAATATATCACCTGATTCAGATTTCTATATTTATTACTATTTTTTTAAGATTTTATTTACTTGGGCGCCTGGGTGGCTCAGTTGGTTAAGCGACTACCTTCGGCTCAGGTCATAATCCTGGAGTCCTGGGATCGAGTCCCGCATCGGGCTCCCTGCTTGGCGGGGAGTCTGTTTCTCCCTCTGACCCTCTTCCCTCTCGTGCTCTCTATCTCTCATTCTCTCTCTCTCAAATAAATAAATAAAATCTTTAAAAAAAAAAAAAGATTTTATTTACTTGACAGGGAGAGAGGTAACACGAGCAGGGGGAGCCACAGAGGCAGAGGGAGAAGCAGGCTCCCCGCTGAGCAGGGAGCCCTACTTGGGGCTCCATCCCAAGACCCTGGGATCATGACCTGAGCTGAAGGCAGATGCTTAATGGACTGAGCCACACAGGTTCCCCCAGATTCCTATATTTAAACAAATTCCTGAGGCTACAGAAAGTGATTCAATCTCATGGCAAGTCAAAGCCTTGGTAAGTGAAAGGGTGAAGATTCTAAGCACAGCTCCTGTTATATAGCATAATCCCCGCATCATTGATTGACCAATACAGACCTGTACCAATTACCCATTTAGAAACATCTTTGACTTAAAACTCTGTGTATTGCTTTTCCACGTCACCCCTCTTCCACTTTGTAGTTTGTGTGAGCTACTATTTCTGATACTTAACATTACAAAGACTAGAATTCAGAATGTTTTAGTAAATCTTGAACATATTGTTTTATCTAAGTCCTACTGCTTTAGTATGACATGGGCCTTTAAAGGTGGCCTACTCTGACAGATGGCTCTTTAGAGGTATTAATAGAGAAAGCATTTGAAATGAGTAGACGCCGAGGGCACCCACCTGGGACTGAGGGCTCTAAGGAGGGTTTCCTTGGACATGGCCATTGTGGGGTCATCTGCACCAAGAAACCCATGGGTATCAGTTTCTGGATAACAGTCGCCAGTCTCTGATACGCCGTGGGCCCTTACTGGCAGACAATGCTACCACCAAGCTTGTGGTCACTATGGAGGCGGCCCATAACCTCTGGTCTCCTCACTCTACTAAGAATGATTCAAGAAGTTGGAGTCACTCTTCAAGCTCTTCAAAGGGGATAACAGAGACTGGCCTCAGATACGTCACTTCAAATGCCCTTTCGTGTAAAGTTTAAATTAGAGTCAAAGAAGAGTGAAATAAATCCTTCTACCTTCATCCCAAACTAAGCAGGTGGTTCCTCCTAGGACCCCAAATCCTAGCTATGTATTTTTTTTAATCATTGTGATATCATGTCTTTGGTCTATTATTCCCCCCCGCCAAATAATCTGACTTATAGTACATTCGAGTATACTCATACATTGAACAAATCAGCCCTATGCTTTTGGTGGAGTATATGTATGTATGTATTATTTGAAAATTTCCCCAAATTAATTTCAGTATATTTTATAGTTCACCAAGAAAGTTACCCAAACTCCACGACACAAACCCTTGAACTATTAATTTTGTTTTCTCTCATTTATTGCTCAAGCTGTCTTGTAATCACACACTAATATATATCTGTCATGCTGATAAATTTATCTTCACTTTATATTTCTAAAAATCTTGGTCTCAAAGTTCTACCTCTTCTAATTATTATTTTTTTATGTTTGAAATAATCTCTATATTCTGTACTTGAACACTTCTTTCTCACTCACATTCCTCTTTCTCTGGAATCTTTCTTCATGATCTAGAGATGTACACAAATTTTCTCTCGATCTAAAGCCTGCTCAAAGACAATTCTCAATAAAATCCACATACATCAATTACAAAAATGTCTTACGATGCTAACAGACAACTATTTGCCTTGCTGTTTATTATAGGATACCCCGGAAAATTTAACAGGCACAGCATTTGTTTATATTTCATGAGAGTGTACAATACATTATTCATTACTAATATTTTCTTATACTCAAATTTTAAAACTGCAAAATTTTCATTGCAGTATCACAGTAAAATAAGATATTTGCCACGGCATAGATAAGGTAATGCACAGTGATATCTTGCTTAATAATATGCACCTGCAAGATATTATATCAGGTAATTAATATTACCTTCAAGGTCAGCTACATCAATGGTCATTGGAGAGGTAATTAAAAAGTCAATCTAACATTTCTAAATTCCACATAAAGAAATACAGAAAGATAAGACTTAACTGTGGAATAAGGAAATACATTTCTTGTGTTGTTTTTTTTTCTTCATGAGTCAGTTTAAATCCTTAATGCTTTAAAAATTAATTACATTAATTATAGCAAGAGGCTCTTCATTTCTTTAGTGTGGGGTTGCATTGTGCTGTCAACATGAAAAAAATCTTTAGAAGAGTAATTCAGGTTTCTTAGCCCCCAGACTTTTAAAGCACTACATTTACTCTATTAAATTACCTGGCTTGGGCAAAATAAGATGTGCATGTAAAACAATAGAAAAAAAGAATTAGTGCAGGTCTAATTAATTTTTATCCTTTCTTGCTTGGGGTTTTCCAAATCAATGCAGTAATTTCCATGTAAATGTTTATGTCATCTCATGGTTGTACTTTAGCATGTCTAAATTTTCAGAGGATACATAAATTTATTGAATTCCTAGTAGGATATTTCTCTCAAATGGAATATTTTTTAAAACTTAATTTTTATCTAAAATCTCTATTATTTCAGATTTTTGTGGAGATAACATTTGTTCAGAGCTACTTCTAATTATTTCATCTCTGATTCTGTTTTCAGAGTAAAACAAGAGATCAAGAAGGAATCTGATTATAATAAACCTGAAAATAAGCATCACAATCAACAGAAGTTATGGGAAATCAGATTTAATTCAAATATGAAAAACAATTTTTTATAGTTCGAGAAATCCAATAATGGACAGGTACCTCTCAAAGTAGTGCGAGCTATGCTATATTTTCCACATTTGCTTTGTAGAAATAAAATGAACAACTGCATGCACCATTGAGAATTGGATTCGTATGCACAGAAAAACTCAAGGTCTAGAAAGTTGAACCACGTGTAGTGGGTCATGGTCAAACTTCTGAAGATGGAATGCCAGCTAGAATTTTTCTATTACTATTCCACATATTCGATGTCCAGTCTATTGGCTCATGACTTCACAGATGATTATACAGAAACAGTTGACTTAACAAAATTCTCTTAACACCAAAGTTTTAGTTGTAATGCTCATAACATAGTACTAAATAGGAAACTAAGACACATCCTATACATTCACAATAAAACTCTATACCTAATAAAGATGTGAAGAATCCACACGCTTTTGTGGTTGATAAACCATGCTGATGAAAACCCCAGGCTCAGGTAATGAATTCTTTGTGTTTAGGTGTCAGAAATAAATAGTAGGAGAGGGTAAAATATTATTCTCATCCGAGTCTTTACCACTTGGTGACTTACATTTTGAGAAGTTTATTTTAGCTATGAGTGATTTAAAAAGTTTTGACCCAATTACACAAATGCATATTTGTACCATAATACAATATTTTCCACCAACTAAAATATAGGTTCATTATTATAAGATCAAATCATTGTTAAAGTCATTTGGATATGTAATAATTAGTAAGAGAATTATATTATTTGAATTTATCCAGGGACGTTAGTCTTTATGAAATAATTAGTTATACACACTTTGACGCTTGCTCAACTAAAACTCAAGAAAATGTGTGGGACAAAAGCAAACAAAATAAAAGGCTATAGAGCAAGGGCCTAGCCTGTTTTCCTCAACTTTATATCCTCTGACCTAGAACACCTCCTGCAAAACAAGCTGTTGGCAAATAGCTTTTTGGGTTTGAATAAAAGTGACTGCATGGGAGGAGGGAGGCAGCACTGGGAGCAATATGACAGAGTGATTTTGAAGTTCACTAAAAACACTATTGAATCGGTACCATTAAATAGATAATACATGAGTTAATCTAAGTATTCAGATCTTTAAATAGATAACACGTGGGAACATTTTTGAAGGATTACATTCAAAAACTATTTTGAGCACCTCTTGTTTGCCGAGCATCAGACATATAGCCATGAGCATGGAAGTAAGATTTCTGCCCCAGGGGGACTTTAATGGTCAGTGGAGGCAGACACATCATTCATAAATATTGAAGATGGTTTTGGGGCAAATTCTGAGAAAAAAAATAAGGCAGAGTAAAAGGGACAAGAAGTCGCCCAAAGGATCTTGTTTTGATTTTGGCTCTTTAAAATGGTGGCTGGAGAAAACCTCACTAATGGGCACATATTTGAAGTGGGAGAAGAAAAAAGTGAGGACAAACCATGAGAACCTATGAGCAAAGAACATTCTGGGTTAAGGGAATAAGGCAAAGCCCTGAGGTGGGAATGTTTTAGGCCGTTCAAGAAATTGTGAACAGGTCAGTGTCACCAGAGCAGAGTGAGCAAAGGAAAGGCAGTTGAAGTTACAACAGCGATCACATTACTGTGGCCTCAGGGGCTGGGTGGGGCGGAGCGGGGGGGGGGGGGGGGTTGGGGGTGTGTTGGCTTTTACACTCAAGGAGATGGGAGTCAGTGATGGGTAGTGAGCAGAAGAGTGACATGATCTGAATTCTATTTTAACAGATTCTCTGGCTGCTCCTGAGAACAGACTGTAGAGGGCAAGGGTGGAATTAGGGGTACAGCGAGGAGGACTTTGGGATAATCGAAGTGGGAGACAATTGTGATTCAGGCAATGGCAAGAGTGGTGAGAAGTGGTTGGATTCTGGTTTCCTGTGATGGCAGAGTTGATAGGGATTGCTGATCAATAGGCTGTGTAGACTGAGTTGGGGGTGACAAGGCTAATGCCAGAGAATTTGGCCTGAATAGACACACACACACACACACACACACACACACACACACGCGCGCACACACATAAGAAGTAGTTTCCAAATACTGAATACTTCTGAAGTAGGAAGTTTGTGAGGTAGAAAATCAGGATATTAAGAATTTATCAGTACTGAGAATATAGACTAAAATGGGTTTCAATATTATAGCTTAAAAAGTAAAGATGAATACTAATAGGTGGGAATGCTTTTGAATTTCCTTTCTGTGTGACTTAAGTTCAGCAGATGACTTTTCCATAGGTCATTCAGGAGCAATTCATTGAGTCAAGATATGGACTTATGGAGGCACCCACTATAGTGTGGCACTTGATTAAATTTAAATCATAATAGTGGTAAAAATTTAACTTTAGCAATAAGTATCTATGCAGTTAAATTTTCATTAACTTTATTAATAATGGTGCCCAAATCTCCAGTAGAGGAAAGCAAGTAAAATATGCTCTCTCCTGGACATAAAATGATCACCAATTTGAAGTAAATTACTTGCTCCCATGTACTCAATACTCAGTTACTACCGTAGGTGCTAAAACGAACTTTAAAGCAAAGGCCCAAATCCATGTGCTCTCAACACGATGATATGGACCCCAGGAGGCAAAAAACAGTTCAAGATTGCGGGGTGGGGGGGGGAATGCTGCAAAAATCTCGTATATTACAATGAGTTTTATTCCTACAAAGGTCATAGCACACAGATACATATACAATATATGTGTGTCATTAAAATCTAATGGATGCATGGCAATTAGAAAAAGAAGTCTGAAAAGCTTTTTTGGGGGGCAATCATGAAACACATTTGAGAAATGCTACCAATATGAGGTTTAGGTGCAAGGTTTATATAGACAAATACAATTTTTAAGCTATAAATTCAAAGTTTGTGTTTTCATCAAAACTAAACAATAGCTGGAAAATAAAAGCTGACACAATGACAGGAAGCAACTTGAGCCTACCGCCACTGTCATCCTTGTGGCCCAAAGGACCAAGCTTGTTTACTTGCTTAGTCTAATAGAATCACTAACTATCCTCATGTGCACAAAGGGAGAGGGAAATCAGTCACTCAGAACCTTCTGGTCTACCGGGACCATGGGTCAGATCTAACGGTGACAAGCACAGATATTTATCATACTGGTCAGTTTGCTATACAGTAAAATCGTACCAGATTCTTATTGTCCACATACTTGGAACCAAACAAAGGGCTAGAGATAAATGAAAAGGTATGGAATCCATACATTATTCTGACAAGGTATCATTCAATCAGGTGGGCCAAGAAGGGAAATGTTGCTGTGATTCTTCCTATTAGCACGATACAGACCCGATTTCTAGTAATAATATGACATAGGCAATTTATATTTGGCATCTTCCTGCATCCACTTTCCTCTGTTGGATTTCCTACATTCCTCTCCTATACCTTCCATGTACATAACACAATATATTATAACTGACTGCCACAAAGGGCACACTCCTTTTCAGTCTCTCTTGATAGCTCTTCTTCTACCTATTTACCAAATGGAAGGGAAGCAAGCCCTATAGTATTCTCTCTGACTTCTTTCTCTTCCCACTGTGGTTATTTATATTCTCCCCTTAGCCAAACTAAAACACTCATATGGCTTCACCTAGGATATGCTGAGGAGCCTTCAAAAACCAATATTTTCAGTCCTAACCGCTTTCTTGAGCTCCAAAACAAAAATGTGAATCCACTCTTAGGCATAATCACTAGCATCTCAACCTCAACTGGTCTACAATAAAATACATCACTTCCTTTCTTTTTTCTCTTCACATGTCTCCCTTTCTGTATTCCTTACTTCAGTTAGTAGCCCAACCTAACTTCTAGTCCACAGGTTAGAAATTTAAGGACCATTTCATAATTCATTTCCCACTGTGGCTGGATAAATAGTAGTCCCCCCACAAAAGATAGGTCTATGTTCTAACTCTGAGAATTTGAGTTTTTTTTAGAAGCTTAATTTTTTAAGATTATTTATTTATGTATTTGACAGTGAGAGAGGGAACACAAGCAGGGGAAGTGGGAGAGGGAGAAGCAAGCTTCCCGCCAAGCAGGGAGCCCGATGTGGGGCTCGATCCCATGACCCTGGGACCATGACCTAAGCCAAAGGCAGACGCTTAATGACTGAGCCACCCAGGTGCCCCAAGAATTTGTGTTTGTGATTGGATTTGGACAAGATGAGAACATCCTGGATTATTGGAGTATGTCCTAAATACATTGACAAATGTCCTTATAAAAGACACACAGAGAAGAAAACACACATGGAGAAGAAGTCCCTGTGAAAATGCACGCAGAGACTGAGGTTGTACAGCCATAAGCCAAGGAATTCTTAGAACCACTGAAACCAGATGAGGCAAGGGAAGGTTCTCCCCTAGAGCCTTGGGAGGGAATACAGCCTTGCCAGCACCTTGATTTCAGACTTCTGGCCTTCAGGATCATGAGAGAATGAATTTCTGTTGTTTTAAAACACCAAGTCTGCAGTAATTTGTTATGGCTGCCCTAGGAAATTAATACTCCCTCCCACTCCTTATAGTCAATCAGTCAGTAAATAAATCTGGCTTATGTTAATTCATTGCTCTGCTTAGGGTATTATTCTCAGGTAGGCTCTTGTCTACAATAGCTCACCTCATATTGGATCAGAGGTATCACCTCATATTGGAGCAGAAGTAAAACACTTTGAAAGAGAAAAAAAAATAGCTTACTACCTACTCTATCAAAGAACTCTAATTGCTTCACGGAAGCACCTACGATCTGGTGAAGATTATTTTTCCTGACTGAGTTAAAAATATGCCTGTACTTTTTTTTTTATAAGTAAGTAAGTCAAAATATATTTTAATATATTATTTTACAATGACTAAATTCTTTTTTATCTTTATATTTTTTATTTTAATTTTTCTATTGTTATGTTAATCACCATATATTACATCATTAGTTTTTAATGCAGTGTTCCATGATTCATCATTTGTTCATAACACCCAGTGCTCCATGCAGAACGTGCCCTCCTCAATACCCATCACCAGGCTAACCCATCCCCCTACCCCCCTCCCCTCTAGAACCCTCAGTTTGTTTTTCAGAGTCCATCATCTCTCATGGTTCGTCTCCCCCTCTGACTTACTCCCCTTCATTCTTCCTCTCCTGTTATCTTCTTCTTTTTCTTTTTTCTTAAGATATGTTGTGTACTTTTATTTTATGTTTTGTGGGAAAACAATCAGGAGATTTCTCAGATATTATTATGTGAAGTGGCACTACAGAAGAAAGCTCGATGTGCGAAGCCTTATGGGTGACTTTAAAGACATTTATTCCAAATAGCTCAGAGGTCAAGACTTGGCTTCTGAAGTCCAATAATTCAGGATTGTATTCAGGGGTGACATTTATAATGTGACTCTGAGCAAATTACTTACCTCTCTAGACCTCATTTTCCTCACCTGTAAAATGGGAATATTAATAGTACTTTGCTCATACTATTGGTGAGAAGATTAACTGAGGCCCCATTTGTGAAATACATAACACAGAGCTTGGCACATATTAAGCATTCAACAAATATGAGCTCTTATGACCACTGCCACTAACTATCCTATCCGTAGTTCAATCTGATGTCAAGGTCACAGAGAAGCCCTGATGAGCAGGAAGGATAAGCAAAGTCCATTGAGATTATAAGAAAATTCTCCTGGTTATTGCCTTACTGGTGCACCCTACAGCTGTAAGCCAAGATTCCAAAAGAAAAAAAAAAAATGACCAGAAGCTGAAAATATCCACTGTTTTTCACAATACTTTGTTTTTAGATAATGTTGATACTTTTAGATTAAATGAATCTTTCAAATAACCTGTAGGTTCTAACATTGGCGATGATTAATAAAGTCTCTGGCATATCACCTCCCTCCTAGGCTTCTCAGTTAAGATAAGGCAAACAGAAAAAACACCAGCCTCTTTTCCTGCCCTTTAAGATTGCCTGCAGGGATGCCTCAGTAGCTCAGTCGGTTAAGAGGCTGGGGTCAGGTTATGATCCCTGGGTTCTGGGATTGAGTCCCACATTGGGCTCCTTGCTCAGCGGGGAGTCTACTTCTCCCTCTCCCACTCTCCCTGCTCGTGCTCTCTCTCTCTCTCTCTCTCACAAATAAAATCTTTAAAAAAAATAAGATTGCCTGCAAACCTGAAGTTCAAGAACTCTGTCAAACACGGGATACAGTGCATGAAGTACCTGCCGATAGTAAGTTTTCGGTAGTGATGTTTAGGAAGAATACTTGAACATTTTCAATATTTATGTACTTTTTAAACATCTGAAGGCCAGAATGAGATAATATGCAATCTGTTATATCTGTAAAAGCCTTGTGTTAGATTTTCCTCCACTAGCGGAGAAAAGATTTTGTTTCAATAGCATTAAAGGAGAAAAATCTGAATGAAGTGGGTCTCAGTACAATTCCTTTGTAAACAGCTTGTAGGGAAAAAATGTGCTGCTAGAGATGTATCACTGATTATAATTAGTAAAAGTTAAAAGGTTTTCCAAGTCTTTTTAATTATATTTCTTTCCAGGAGCGGTTTGGTATAATTTTCAAATCTATAGTATGTCACAAATACTTGTCACCTGAGATCAAGTTTTTCACCAAAAATATGATTTAGACAGCTAAGTTTCGATTTATGAAAAACAAAACAAAACACACTCACACAAATACACACACATGCCTAAATAAGTTTATAATGTGTTCTTAGGTTTGGAGGCCTCGGAGCTGAATTGTTGCTAATGAGCACTTTTGCATGACTGTGACCCTTTTAAACTTGTGGGATTCTAAGGCTAGTTCTTGAGATGTGGTTAAAATGTGGTACCAGAGAGACACCAAGCAATCAGTGTTTGGGATTGGCAGAAAGAGTTAGCTGATAAAGCGCTAGTTACCTTTCAGAGTTTGATACTGCTCTTGGCCTCAGTATTGTTTAGACATATAAAAGCCACAAAACCACAAAACCATGGACTAGACCTTCAAATCTGCACCATAATGAAACTTACTTTTATAAACTGCTCTTATTTTTAATGGTAGAAATATATGCAAGCAGGTCCATGGTAGTACTTAGATGCACGAACTCTGGATCCAAATGTCTCCATTGGAACTGGGCTCTCCATTCAGAACACAAGACTGTGACCAAGTGCTCTGATTCTTCTGTGCCTGTTTCTTTGTCTACAAAAGGAGGCCCCTAATACTTACTCTTATGAAAAAGGTTAAAATGAGTGAATATATGTAAAGAATTTAGAACAGTACCTGGAATATCGGAAATGTGTGCATATTTGTTGTTCCTCTATATTTCATGTAAATTGAGATATTGCTTCCCAGATCATTAACTAAGAAAAGAAGCTGGAATACATTACATGCATGATAAATTGGATACGTTGGGATAAATGCAGCATAGGAAAAAAAAGTGTAATTCTATCATGTAACCTGAGTATCCCAGAAAGGGGTAAAAGGGTAAAAGTGAAGTTAAGAGACAATAATCATGGGTTCAGACCATAAGCTAGGCCACTTGAATAGGGAAGTTACTTGATCCTTAATATATATGTGAAGAAAATACTATTAATGTCATTTTAGATTATAGAAATAGTCATTTCTATAACCAATGGTCAAGGATAAGTAGCTTAACATCAATGCTTTACGTACAAATCCTTCACCTGTAAAATGCACATGATCATAGTAACTATTTTAGAAGTTATTTTGAGTAAGAAATGAGTTTATGTAGGGCATGGTGCTTAGAGCACCCCCTGGTCATTGATAATCACTCTGCAAATATCATTGAAGAGACACACACCAGTCTTCACTCTGTCTATACATGGTCCTCTCTGTTTCTACTTGCAACAACAATTAAAGCCTTCTACACAAGGCATTTCTTATTTGATTGTTCTTTGTGGGTAAATAACAAGAAAGTTATTTGTACAATTTCGTGGCTTGTTGTCTCATGATATCACGGACAAGGACCAAACTCCCCAGCTCCCAGCCTTGTTGTTGGCCAGGCACCAAAGGAATGAACTATCAAGCAAGAATGCTTGTTAATCTAACATGACCCCAAGCAGGAGAGAAAGAGTGAAGATCTCAATCATACATCCCTTTACAGCAGTGAAATTGAACCCTTGGGTAGCCTGCTTACATATGTGAGAGCAAAAGAGGTTTAGCCAAAGGCATACGAAGGAACTATACCTTCAGCATAGAGAATGCCTGCCTTCAGGTTAAGAAAAGAGAAAGACCTGCCCTCCATTCTGTCCTCAACATTCCCATTCCTCTTTACCATATCCTTATTTTTCCCTTTACCATGGAATTATATTTCATAGGGTTGTAACCTTATGAAATATAATATATATATAATATAATATAGTGTATACACACATATATATGTATATATAATATATATGTATACACACACACACACATATATATATGTGTGTGGTTTATTACATATTGCTAGAGAGGTTAGCCCCATAAAGGCATATAGCTTTGCTTGTTTTGTTCATAAGAATCTCCCAAGTTCCAAGAAGAGCATCCAACACACAGGAGATAACGAATCAACGTGCATGGGATGAATGGAGATTTTTTTCCCTCTTGTGCAAGTTTGATCTTTAAACACTTAAGTTATATTGATGCACAGTTGTGTCACTTTCAGAACCAATTTACCTAAAGTAGATGATGGAGAGTATCAGAGATCTACAACCAGACAAGCGTTCGGTGTCTCTGTGGGAAACTACTAGCTCTCTTGGACAAGGAGAGATTGGGGCTCTTCAGTTCTGTTGGGTAATTTTGTTGCCACTCACTTAAATAAATATATATATAAGGCAATTTGTATCAATTACCTCAAGGTGGATCCAAGAATTTCCTATGCTGAATGGCAAACCTTTCCAAATGTTACATCACAAGACAGAGTTCTCAAAATGTGAGGACAAGAATAAAGATGAAGCCAAAAGGGAAAAGTAGAAATTAGAAGGAGGGAGTCCCAGAGACTCACTGGTGCAAGATTTTTTTCTCACTCTGCAAGAGAACTACTGGTAGACCCTCCTAGGAAACAAGTACTAATGAGTTCCTTTAGCTATCAGTAAAAAGATTATCATATAATCTTTTATAGCTATAGACCTTGGTCTTTTCTCTTCATTTCATTTATTCAAAATTATGAGACCGAATCTTCAGTTGGTCGAGAGAAACTTTTTTTCCAGTGTTCCTTGTTCTTTTTCTCGATAGAACGATAGGAGTACACAAAAATAATTACAATGTGAATCAACGTTAAAACACATGCGCAGCTTCATCTTAAAATAATCCATTTGGTAAAACCAGGAAACTCAGAGTAAAAGACATATGGAATGAGCAGTACCCTTGAGAGGATCAAGTTCTGTTCCCAAACGCCATGCAGACCATTCACATTTTCCTTTCTTTTGTGAAGGCCTTGAGTCTCTGCTGGATCAAGAGACCAGTTCTGTTACACCAGCTGCCTACAAAGCTGATTTGTCAATGCCTCCTCAGAGCAGCACATCAAAGTGAACTGGGAACGTGGCTGCAAGACCAGCAGAATTTCTGGTTGCCCATGGTCTCCTGTCGTGCTTGATATACCCTGACAAGACTTCCTTCTGCAGCAACAACCCAGAACAGCCCCTGAATAAAAACAGGGGAAACCACTTCTTCTCTGTGGAATGCAATGCCAATCCCCTTCTTCATCTCACTGCTTCTTTCTGTTTTTACGTGGCCTTAAAAAAGCTCAGACTAACCCATAACAAAAGGCAATGGTGAGGGTAGGGAGGTAGGCCAGGGACATATATGAGAATCAATATTTGCAAAAGAAACAGTGTAGTCATCTTGGTCCTCTGAGTAATAAAATCTCCCTGTTCACCTCCAGCTCCTGGGCAAATACAGAATCATCTCAGTGTGGTTTTTACATATCTCTAAACTCTTTACTTGGCTTGCTAATGTGGGCTCAAATTCTTCAGCATCATCTATTTTATAAGGATTTGATTTCATATCTGAGATCTAGGGAATGGTATAATATGATAGTTAAAGGGAATGGAAGCTCTCTCCTTCCACAAAAGAAAAGAGAGATGCCACAATTTAGAAACCAGAAAATTCTAAAAAAAAAAAAAAAAAAAGCAGGGAGGGGGCAGGAGAGAGGGAAGTGCTCACAGAAAAGGCAAATTCTGTGATGTGAGTTCAAAGGAGCTATACCGCCCCAGAATGAAGTCCATTTATATGATTCTCATCCTCAGTATTCAGACATTTACAAGTAAACTACTAAATATAATAGATTACAAGTTCGCTGAATCAGAAGAATCCCAGCTTTTGGTATGATTAAGTTTTAATTGTATTTCTCCTTCGGGATCACTAGTAGCTAATAAGCTCATGAAAATAGGTCTTTAAATAGCAGGAGTAGTAAAAGTCTCCCTGCGCACTATATTTTGATATGCTTGGTTGCCTAAGGCATTCTGTTGCCTGCAGTCTCAAGTGTTCAGTTTTCATATCAATGAGATATCTAAATAATACTCAAAAAATCCTTAATTTTGAAAAGATATGATATCAGACATGCAGCTCATAATTGGAGGTTGGTTTTTGTTGTTGTTACTCAATAGTCCATTTTGTAAAAATACTACTAAATCCTATTAATGAGATAAGGCACATATCCAAAGACACGTTTCATAATTTTAAATAAATAGGTTTAAAAGGGCCTTCTTTCCTGCTCTGCCTTTTAACACTACAAGACAGATACCACGTATACATACCTTTGTCTAGGAGAAGCCTAACTTTCTGGGGTGTTCAATGTATGCTGATAATACACTTCTAGTTACTATGCTTTCATGTCTTAAGAGTATCATGTAATAAATTGTAAATGTCCACCATTTTTATTTTTATTTTATTTTTTTAAGATTTTATTCATTTATTTGTGTGTGAGAGAGAGAGTGCATGGGGTAGAGAGAGGATGAGCTGGGTGGAGGGGCAGAGGCAGAGGGAGAAGCAGGCTCCCCGCTGAGCAGGGAGCTGGACCTGAGGCTCGATCCCAGGACTTTGAGATCATGACCTGAGCTGAAGGCAGACGCTTAACTAACCCAGCCACCCAGGTGCCCCATAATGTCCACTATTTTTAAAATAAGTATACAAGATTAATGTGAGAAATATATAAACTCCTTTGTGATAGCATTTTTTAATCCAGTGGGCACATGTAGGAGGCATTTATGTAATTTGTCAAACAGCTCATATTTTCCAAAGAAATGCAAACATATCACCAGAAGGAAGATTACTAACCGTTCAGTTCCCTTAGAGGTGCACCAGTTCTCAGAGCTATCCCAAGAACATTTTGGGGCAAAGTGGTACAGATAGAGATATACAGTAAAAGTCATCAACACTCTTTGGTTGAAAGTACACCCAGCCCAGCTCAACTGTTGTCACCAGTCTAACTGTCTTTCTTCTTTGCCTAAATCCCTTTACTGATGACTGTGCCTACAAGTAAAGTGGAGTTTCTTAGCAGCATATTGGACACAATTCATGAGTGTACTTGGGCCCAGTTTTAGCCAAATTTCTCTCTACTTTCTTCCTTTCTCAAACCACCCTTTATGATCTAGGGTGATTGAGCTCCGTATGGCAAAACTGCCAAGCGATTTCTCTTCTCTGGGCCTCTGCATAGGTATTGCCCTTACCTTCTGTCTGTCTAACATGAGTCTATTCAAATTTTCGTGCTAATCCCAGATAGTACTTGTTCAAGAATCTTTCTTAATGGCCTTCTTCACTGATATAAAATTGCTCTCCCTCTTCTTGTATGGATTCTACTTATTTTAATTAACATATCACAATATCATGTGTATGGACAAATAAACTCTGGGGTATCTTACAGCAAAGGATTATATACAAATTATTGCTGTTTAATCCTCAGTACCTAGCAAGGTACCTACCTAACACCATAGCATTCCAGTATCTGCTCTACGAATGAAACAGTTTTAAGAATTCTACCAGTGAGGGGCGCCCTGGGTGGCTCAGTTGATTAAGCATTTGTCTTTGGCTCAGGTCATGATCCCAGGGTCCTGAAATTGAGCCCCATGTAGGCCTCCTAGCTCAGCTGGGAGTCTGCTTTTCCCTCTCCCTCTGCCCCTCCCCCATTCATGTTTTCTCTCTCTCTCTCTCTCTCAAGTGAATAAATAAAATCTTAAACAAAAAAGAATTCTATCAACAGAAACATGTCATGAATTAGATGAGCATAAAATGGACATTGTAAAAACTTAACGATAAATGTAAATACAGACAAAATATACTTGTCAACTAATGATTCTATAGTAGAGGAGATTTAATTTTTGGACAGCCACCTTTATGCCTGAAAATGAGTACGAAATGTAACTCGATCCTTTCACAAGACTTGAAGTTAAGAACTCTTCTGTGTCACCTCTCTCCATTATATAACAAATATAAGTTTATTTTTTTAATGGTGCCCTTTAAGAGTTTATAGCCCCTCGGCTAAAATACAGTGGAAACGATGCTCTTATGGTATTTTTGACCTGACATGAAGTATGTGTCAACAGAATCCTTGCAAAAAGTAGCTCTCCCAGGATTCCCTCCCAATTTTGAGAAAGCAAGAGGTCCAGATAAGCATCTCAAAGCTAAGCCTTTGGAGGTTAGCTCATCATTACTATATTTTCTGCCCCAATCATTTTCAGGCTGCAACTGTCACTTCATTGATCACGTCCTTTTGCCCACAAAATCAAGAGCACTGAGTGCCAAGAGAAAACATTTGTTTTAGAAATGTAAGACAGACCTCCTGACCACAGTTGAGCAAAATGTATCAAAGCGCATTAACCATAGAATGATTCCTTAAGTTTATTTTGGTTAACAGGGATAATTTAAAGTAGAGAGATGGCCCAAGAGAGAGATTATCCACACTTTTATAGATTTACCAACTTCTCTCTACTTAGGAACCCTAATTTCCCACATGTTCACGGCTCTCCCTGGTGACTGTCTGTGGTTTAATAACATAGGTTGCCTGGAGGGCTATGGAAAAGCAGAGGAAGCATCCAATCCAACACTCAGTCGTAGGAATTGGAAAAGGGAACACACCATTTTGCAGTAAGGAAAATAATTTCAGGTAAAACTCTAATACTTCTCAGATACACAGTAATTCTTAAGATTATGAAAGCAAGGGGCATTAGCAAAATTTATTTGAAGAAAAACTGTCCTTATTAAAAAAAAATAAAAACATACAACCTATTCATCCTAAAACTTCTTTACCTAACAACTTCTTAAATAACTTACTAATATCCGTG
This sequence comes from Callorhinus ursinus, assembly GCF_003265705.2. Classification (NCBI taxonomy): domain Eukaryota; kingdom Metazoa; phylum Chordata; class Mammalia; order Carnivora; family Otariidae; genus Callorhinus; species Callorhinus ursinus. Next base: position 13,017,850 of record NW_027397079.1, on the reverse strand, counting down.
CTAATGAAATATTTACTTCTAGCAACAAAAAGATGAAGGGCTTTAATAGTTTGTTGACTTCTTGACCAAAGAGCAATCTACTAGATTCCTGATTACTAATGAAAATAAAATTTTATAATAAATCCTAACAAATTATTATTTCAACATGATAGTAAGAATAAAATGAGATATCTACCTTCCCGTCAAATATGATTCAGACTTACTGATTTCTTAGCTTCTTATTAAGAAATTTGCCTTTTCTAAAAAAAAATAAAAAAGAAAGAAGGAAAGTGGCTTTTCTTTGAATAAAAGCCAGGAGGATTTTTTAAAAAATTCCTTATATATTTGGTTCCAAAATAATTGACACTGAGCTGTCAAGAGTTAGAAAAAAGGAAGGCCTTAAGAGATGTGAAGACAAGCTTAACAGATTTTAATACAAATGGATTGTGGAAAAGCCCTTGGCTACAAATATTAAGAGTGTGCACATTCCCACATAAAAGCAAAGCTAAAGATTTATGGAATTATTTTTACCAAACCCAGCAACATAGTATATAAACACCATACATAAACATGCATGCACACACATGCATGTACACGCAAACACATACACAAATCTCAGATCTGTGATGGCCAGATTCTTAAGTTTGGGGGAAAGGGTGCACATTGGTCTTTCTTTACTGACTAGATGAGTATGATACCAGCAATTTGCAATGTTGGCTGCCCCCAGAATGCAATGCAGGTAATGTTGGTAATACTCCTCTGGGGAGGCACATTTTTCTAGGAGGAGCCAATTCAGACCTTTTGCTTAGCTCAGATCTGGGTCTCCTCTCAGCAGGGAGGGCCAATTGTGCCAAAGAGTGCTGAATTAATTGGGGTTGTTTGGCTGTCTCCAGTTAGTTACCAATATATATATTTGAAAAAAAAAAAAAAGGAAGGAAAAATCACCTTGATTTCTTTGTTCTTTTATACCAGATATCTAGCCACCTTATGTTCCTCTTGGATGTCAAATAAACTGACCATTCTGAAGCTTGGGAGCTTTAAAACAATCCAGAAAAGAGGTTCTTATTTATTATGATTTATCACCACTTCACCCACTAAGTATCATTTTAGATATAATCTTGTTGGAATGGCCAACTGTGAATATTTTCATTTAATAAAAAATAATCAACTTGTGTGTATAAAAATGAATTATAACACAACATTAATACTGTTATCTTTTGTGGTGTGTGGGGAGGTTGTTTTAAAGACAAATGTTCATACCCACTATGGAAAATAGGCAATATTCCCGCATGGGAATATTTTGAACAATGTTGCCCACGGCAAATGAATGTTATACATTGTGATAGACCGTTGCAACAAATTTTCCTGGAGTCATGAAGCCCAAAGAAGTTCCATTTGACTGGGAAATTCCCATTGATTTAAGGATTTTTTATGGCTGAAAGTACATTTCAAATATATATATTCCAGATTCTCAATTTGGCCCCATTCTAACTATGCAACTTGGTTTTTATCTTTTTGCTGACATAATCAATATTCTTGATATTTCCTACTGTATTTACTTTATTAATTCTCCCTCTCTGAATTTTCTTTCAGTAGGGAAAGGCTTCATTAAGGCTTGCCGCAAGCCTGCGCCCATCATGGAGTCTCCTGACTGGCCCACGTGGGTTCCCTCCTTCTCTTTTCAATTCCCTCTATGCTTAGTATTTCACCAGATGTAGATCTGGATACATCTATGTACTCATCTCTTCTAGCCCCTTCATGTGTGTCAACCTTGTATCCTCAAATAGAAGGTAAGAAACTTGATAATGCAAGTAAGACTTTAAAATTCGTTTGCATCCTTTTGAGAATACACAGTAAACACTTAATAGATCCTATTTTAAAATTAAACAGATATATCTCAGGAGGTTGTGAGTTCTTTCTCCCTAGAAGTATTTTGACCTTAGATAATATACATGAATGTGCCCTTTGAGAGAGAATCGCTGCATCAGATGCACAAATGATAATGTATGGGATCTAAATGTTATGTAGTTCCCACGATGACTCCGAGTGCTTTCTGAGATACTTTAATTATACCATCTCATTTTAATCATTTTTTTAAAGATTTTATTTATTTATTTGAGAGAGAGAGAATGAGAGATAGAGAGCATGAGAGGGAAGAGGGTCAGAGGGAGAAGCAGACTCCCCACCGAGCCGGGAGCCCGATGTGGGACTCGATCCCAGGACTCCAGGATCATGACCTGAGCCGAAGGCAGTCGCTTAACCAACTGAGCCACCCAGGCGCCCTCATTTTAATCATTATTGCACCTCTATGTACTAAGTGTAATAAAACTATTTATAATTGGAAAACCTAAAACACAGAAGAGGTGATTTTCTGAATACATATAAGAACATACATAAAGAAAATGCATAAAACAAGAAATTTATCTTCTGATTCATATCTTTTGTAAAAGACCATTTTTTAAAATTTTTTATTGTTATGTTAATCACCATACATTACATCATTAGTTCTTGATGTAGTGTTCCATTATTCATTGTTTGTGCACAACACCCAGTGCTCCACGCAGAATGTGCCCTCTTTAACACCCATCACCAGGCTAACCGATCCCCCCCACCCCCTCCCCTCTAGAACCCTCAGTTTGTTTTTCAGAGTCCATCGTCTCTCATGGTTCGTCTCCCCCTCCGATTTACTCCCCTTCATTCTTCCCCTCCTGCTATCTTTAAAAGACCAATTTTAACCTTCAAGTATTTTTAAGCAAATGTGTCATTTGTTTACTTCTCTAAACCGTCAGTATTTACTTCCTAATTTAATAGTGGTGAGCTGGGCTATCACCTTATGTGTGTCTTTGTAGCTGCACATTAATTATGTTTATAATATCCTCAGAGTCTAAAGTGAAATGCAGACATTTTCAAGAAAAGTAAATGAAGACATGGGAGCCACTATAAAATCCACCAGCAAATTTATACAGAAGATTACTCCTACCTCCATTCTTCGTCACAGAAGGACTGAACAACAGCAGAAATCAAACATCAGAGAAGATTAACTTCTGTGTGTGTTTTGATGGACAGATTGCAGCATGTATATTCTCCTTAGAAGTTCCAAGTAACGAAAAGAAGGTAAAACATCTTTAAGTTTGCTGGAAAACAATAGTAAGCCTAATAGAAGTATTGCTGAGAAGTTCATGCTGTGATTTCTGCTTCATCTTGTCAACTTGGCAACCAAAAATGTAAAATTATTCAACTCAGTCATTCATTTGCACATCTTTTTTTTTTTTTTTACTTGGAGTATGAGTTAACTACCAAGTTGTCTTTATTTAAATCTCTATTGTTTTTGTAAAGAAATAATGAAGAGTCAATTAAAAATAATGAATTTGATATGAATTAGAAACAAACTTAGGATGCTTTCATCCTACAGAGGGCCAAAGGTGTTAAATGGTTGACCATCAACCTTGTTCAGCAATGGGGACACAGAATCCTGAGAAGTTATGTCATTTAATCAAAAGCTACACAGTGGGGGTGCCTGGGTGGCTAGTTCAGGTAAGCGTCCGACTCTTGATTTTGCCTCAGGTCATGATCTCAGAGTCATGAGATCAAGCCCCATTGGGCATGGAGTCTGCTTAAGATTCTCTCTCTCTATCTCTGCCCCTCCTCACCCCTGTGCTCTCTCTTCAAAAAAAAAAAAAAAAAAAAAAGCCACATAGTCAAAGAAAAATTATTGGAATCCGGACTCTTTATTTCTTTCCAGCGTTCTCCTTATGATAGCCAGAGACATGTGAAATTCTTATTGGATGAAAAATACTCTACCTAAACCAACTTGATCCTTCATTGGAAAGATTATTTTGAAGCCACTTTCATTTGAGCCAAACCAATATGAAATTTGGAGTTTTATATATATATATTTATATAATTTTATACATAAATTTCTCTCTTTTTATTTTAATTTTAAAGGGCTTAACAGTTTTCCAGTATAGCTAGACGAGGTTTCAAAGTGTAAAAGACAATAATACTCCCTCAGCTGGAAATCACCATCTGAAAACGTTGACAGTGATAACTTTTTATCTAGTACCCTTGAGGTACACACACACACACACACACACACACACACACACACACACACATGCTTCATAAACGTAAAATGAGACAACCACATTTGAAAATTGGCAGTTTCTTATAAAGTTAAATGTGCACTTATCATATGACCAAGCAATTCCACTCCTAGATCTTCATCTCAGGAGGATAAAAATATATGTCCACAAACAGACTTGGTATAGGATGTTCATGACACCTTAATCACAATAGGCAAAAACTGTAAACAACTAAAATGTTCAGCAACAGGTAAATGGATAAATAAAGGGCTCCTGAGTGGCTCAGTCTGCTGAGCATCCAACTCTTGATTTTGGCTGATAAATCTTTTTAAATAATGGATAAATAAATTGTACTATACAATGGAAAACTGCTCAACGATATAAAGGAATGAACTACGCATAAAAGGATGAAGGATGGGCTCAATGAGTTGATACTTTCATTCTTTAATGAAAGGTGTTAAAAAGTCAGCTAGAATATGATGAGTTTTATTTCCCCTCTTCTACTAACCTATATAAAATCCAGAAGGCTATATTTACTATAGGCTATGTTTGTGCATTTTTAAGTAATGAACAGGTCTATTTAATATTGCTAGTTTTTTTTCCCCCTAAAGGAATGTATTAGATATCAGTTTACACATTTTGAATGGCTATTATCAAAAGGACAAGAAGTAACAAGTGTTGATGAGGATGTGGAGAAAGGGGAACACTTGTTCACTGTTGGTGGGAATGAAAACTGGGGAAGGAACTACGGAAAACAGTATGGAGGTTCCTGAAAAAATTAAAAATAGAACTACCCTATGACCTAGCAACTCCACCTCTGGGTATTTATCCAAAGAAAATAAAAACACTAACTAGAAAGCATATCTGCCACCTCCCCCTCCATCCCCAGTTCACTGCAAAATTATTTATAATAGCCACGATATGGAAGGAGCCTACATGTCCATCGGTGGATGAAAGGATAAAGAAAATGTGAGACAGGCGCCTGGGTGGCTCAGTTGGTTGGGCGACTGCCTTCGGCTCAGGTCATGATCCTGGAGTCCTGGGGTCGAGTCCCGCATCGGGCTCCCTGCTCAGCGGGGAGTCTGCTTCTCCCTCTGACCCTCTTCCCTCTCATGCTCTCTATCTCTCATTCTCTCTCTCTCAAATAAATAAATAAAATCTTTAAAAAAAAAAGAAAATGTGAGACAGATATATAATGAATAACTTTGTATTTTTTATATTTGTATCACTTATATTATTTATAAATAAATAAATATGAATAATATTTGTTCCTAAGAAAGAATAAAATCTTGCCAGTTGTGACAATGTGGATGGACCTTGAGGACATTATGCTAAGTGAAATAAGTCAGACAAAGACAAATGCTGTATGATCTCACTTATGTGTAGAATCTTAAAAAAAAGAAAAAAAAAGCTCACAGATACAGAGAACAGATTGGTGGTTGCCCGAGGTTGAGTCTTTGGGAATGTGCCACATGACTGTATGGGGTGACAAGGTACAAATTTCCAGTTATAAGTAAGTCAGTCCTAGGGGTGTGATGTATAGCACGGTGACTACAGTTAATAATACTGTCTTGCATATTTGAAAGCTGCTAAGAGACTAAATCCTTTAACTTCTCATCACAAGAAAAAAAAAATTTCCATATCTATATATGGTGACAGACTTATTGTGGTGAACATTTTGCAACATATACAAATATCAAATCATTTTGTTTTATACCTGAAATGAATCTAATGTTATATGCCAATTGTACCTCAATTAAAAAATGTAAAAATTGAGTTGGCATAAAAAATTTATACATAAGATGCTCTTTGCAGAATTAAAGTAACAAAAATTAGAAATGAACTAGTTGTCTAATATTGCCTAAATAAATGATACAGTCAATAATACTTCATAGCAAACATTCAAGAATGTTTGATATCTTTAGAAATGCCCCAAATATGACATTAGGTAAGCAAATTAAATAAATACACATATGCCTAAAGGAAGGTTCTTAAAAATTTATCAAAGTGTTTACAATTATTATCTTTGGTGCTAGAATGGAAGAGAGTTAAAAATTTTAATGTTACCTTTCTGTATTTTCCAAATCATTTATAATTAGCATCACTGTTTTATAATCAAAATAAAAAACAAATGTCAATCAATTCGTTTCAGCTGTCTATGGAAATAGCGATGATGGATAACGTACATTTTGCATCTTATTTTTAAACCCAATTCATGATGTTCTAGTGGTTTTCCTTCCTAAGCTAAAGAAATAGTTGAAAGAATCATGGATCACTACATCAAAAAACTAAAGATGTATTGTATGGTGACAAACATAATAAAATTAAATTAAATTAAAAGAAGAAATAGTTGAAAGAACAATGACAAACATAAACTAAAAGTCAATAAAAATAACTGCAGAATTGATTTAAATTAAACACAACTAGATATGTCTGACAGAAACATGCTCTTTCAAAGAACAAAAACAATGAATAGCCATCGTCCCAATAACCGCGATACTAAACTTGATTTTGTCTGATTTCTGAATCCAGTTATTTTCTGCATCAGGGCTGTTGGCCTGATTGAAGACCTATAATACGAACTTCAAAAATTCTGGGTTCTAGAATCCCTCAGTTGGCAAAATGCAAGATATTTCCATGAGATTCCAGTCATGGCTACAGTACCTTAGCACAAAGCGTCAAAGAGGTTAGGGAGGAGCTCTGTATAATTTTGATCTTTCTGATGAAGTCATTGTCTTTGATTACTGTATTCATTCCATATGCTCTGCTATCTCATTTCCCCTTTAAATAGTTCTTTACTTATCTGGGGTTGCTTTGTGGTTTTGTCAATTATTTAGAACTTCTGAGAAATGTCATTTCTGCATGTTACTTTCTCAACTAGGATGCACTGGGTTTCTAAAAAGCAATATGCATTTTTGAGGAATTTAGGGTGGCATTTACTACTTTTTTGAGCATCACCCAAACTTTTCTTTCTAAGGCTACATTCTGTTCTAGAAGACTGTTTATAATGGCTTCTTTTTTTTTCTTAGTCATTTTATAATGTTTTAAAATTAATATACATAACTAAGTAAAGAGAAGCAACCGATAGCCCAAATTGAAGTCAAATAATTGAAGAAGATACTTTAAGTTTTAGTGACAAGTAGAAGGCTCTCTTAATGTCTAACATTTATTTTACAATGTTATTTCTCTGAAAGATTTCTTATTTGAAATACAAAAAAACCCACAAAAATATGCATAAACTCATACCCTGTAGATTACCACATTTTATTAAGAGTCCAATAATTATGTTTTCTCATCTATATTTTATCTACACATATAGATAACTATATGTATTTTTTTCTTATTAAGCCCAGACATTATTAAGAGAAAGTAACTGAGACCGATAACAATGATGTGCAGAAAATTTCAAATAACATTCTATGGAACGTCTCTGATGCGCTATAATTGTACTATGTGGATTGTGTCTGCAGCTGTCTATACAAACTAATGTTTCGGGTATAATGAATACTAATGCTTCCTGGAGGTAATTGTCCTATTATATTTAGAGTTCAGTGGTTAGGTTTATTAATATTATGTAGTACAATGTTTTTAGCTAGGCAATCAAGTTTTCTTCAAAGTGAGGCACTTCAGGTTACAGTGTTTATTGACTATCCAAATTGCAATTATGAAAATATCATTGAATTTTCAGTGTTCCTGTGGTTAAAATATTCACTTACTGCAGGACTTAGCTTCTACTATGAAAAGCTTAAAGCTACTGACCCTCATTTAGCAAAGTTCGATTTGGAAAATGTTTATTCTTTCCCACAGCTTCTGCAATTATCAAGGCAAAACATTCTATTAGGTTCTTTAATCAATGTTTGCTTTCTACTTGAAGAAGCAGCCGCCCAAGATAGGGTATTTAGTACCTGTAAGGCTAATTTTAGGCTGCGTTTGACTCACTGGGTTGCTGGGCCCTTTTATGGCAAAGGCTGTATGAATTTTTTGGCTTCCCCTGGGAGTACTTGACCTTGAGAGCTTATCTCAGAGAGCTGTGGAAATAAGAGATTGAAGAGACCAGAGGAACCACCTCGTTTATCCTGACAACTTAGTACTGATCCTGGCCAGACAGGACTGGCTAAGATGGGTTCAGGCTTTTGGAAACAACTGTAGATACTTTCCCTCTCCCCTTCCTCCCTCTGTTTTCCTTTCTGTCTTCTTTCCTTCATTCCTTTGTTTCTTCCACCCTCCTCCTTTCTTCCTTATACGGTTCTGAGAATTCCAATTAATAATGGTGGAAATATAGCATTTCCAAATCAAGCCTCAGTAGTATAGAGGCCATTTGTCTAGCTATAAAAGTCTCCAACTAGTTTCAAATCACGGACTTAAAAGAAAGTTAAATGGTTATGACTTTGTTGTTGGTTTTTGGTTGGGCTTTGGTTCTCTGGATTAGACTTCTCTGTGTTGATAAAGAAGAAGTTGAAATACCGATTCCTCCTCTTCATTCTTGGCAAAAGTGAGAATGGAAGCAAAGATGGATAAATTAAGTTGGCCTTCCAAAGTAAATGTTTAGTGACCATTGATACAATGCTTGCAGATTAATACCTTAATAGCTATAGTCTGTGGTATCTAAGTCTTTGCTTTCAGTACAAGCACTATCAAAACATTATTTTAGGTATTTCAGAAAAATCAAGATCTGAGGGCGCCTGGGTGGCTCAGTTGGTCAAGTCTCTGATTCTTGATTTCGGCTCAGGTCATGATCTCAGGGTCGTGAGATGGAGCCCTGTGTCAGGCTCTGTGCTGAATGTAAAACCTACTTAAGATTCTCTCTCCCTCACCCTCTGCTCCTCCCCGCCTCGAAAAAAAATCAAGTGCCTGTTTTCATGAATGGGGAAAAAAAATGACTACCCCCTTGAGATAGAGGAGAGTAAGCAAGTAAAATGATAAAAATAGTTGAGATTATGGGGTGCATGGGTGGCTCAGTCGTCAAGCATCCGACTCTTGGTTTTGGCTCAGATCGTGATCTCAAGGTCGTGAGATCGAGGTCCCCCCCACCACCATTGGACTCTGTGCTCAGCACAGAGTCGGCTTGAGATTCTCTCCCTCTCCTTCTCCCTCTCTCTTTGCCCCTCTTCCCATTTACATGCTCTCTCTCTCAAATAAATAAATAAAACCTTTAAAAATTGGTTGAAATTTTGAAAAAAGCATCTATTAAAATAATTTAGCCAGGAGAACAACTTTGTTATATAATCCCATGCGTATTTTTACTTACCTGTGCCTCAATTTAAGGATTAACCATAATTATGGGAAAGGCTCCAGATTAAGAAATGGCAGAGAAAAGAATAAAAACGTTACCGCATATATATTAGTTGACAATCAGTTTTCATGCATGTGCTTCCATATAACCTCCCTAACAATTTCCTGAGACAATTTTTATCATCACTTAATATAGAAGAGGAAGTAGAGGTTCAGACAGGTTTAAAGAAAACCTGTGCAATAGAATTTTTTTCAATGATGTAAATGTTCTATAAATCTGCAGTTTTCAGTATGGTAGCCACTGGGCCTCATGTGACTATTGAGTATGTGAAATGTTATTAGTACATCTGAGGAATACATTCTGAATTTTATTTAATTTTAATTAAAATATAGATTTAATTAAAATATAGATTTAATTTTAATTAAAATATAGATTTAAATAGATTTAAATATAGATTTAAATTTAATTAAAATATAGATTTAAATAGTCACTTGGTGGCTTGTGGCTATCATATTAGACAATGCAACCAGTAAGTAAATACTCACAGAATTAGCATGTTGCTCCTGTTGTAATTAAACTTTGGAGAACATTTGAGCATGTGTGTGGGTCCTTTGTTAGATCTGAAGGAAAGTACTCTCATTTAAAATTGGAGATCCTGCATGGATCAAAGTTCTGACAGAAAGATTTTAAGAAAAATGCTGATTAGCCACTTTATCCTTTTTAAAGGCGGGCCTGTTTTCCTTTCTTCCCCCCAAGTTTTGTTTGTATTCTTTTACTCCTTGAAGTAATTTTAACTATTTTTTTAAATAAGATTTACTTAGTTTTGTGGTTTTAAGGTGGTTTATTTTAGGGCAGAATACATTAAATCACCTAAATCAGAATTATCAAGTGTACAAATGTAGAATTCTATTATTTTCCTTTTGATTGGAAGGGATCTAGTCTCTACAAGGAAACAGGTAGTGTCAACGTTCCCCAAATTTCAAGCATGCAAGAAGCATTTGCCGTAATAAAACAGTTAATTTTGAATAACTTCCCATTGAAACTGGTGATCTGGAATTGTTTCTAATAATGTAAGAGTTTACATTATTACGTTATTACAACTCTTTCTGAAAGAGTTCCCTTCTTTGACAAAGAAGGGAAATGAGGGCTAATAGAGGAAGCTAATTGGTAGAATAAGATCCCAAAGTAAGCAGGAGAGAGAGCATTCAAGATCAGAGAAAGGAGGGACCAGAGGGACGATTTTACCATAAAAAAGAGGGGTGGAGAGTGAGAACAAGAGAAAGAAGAAAGAAAAAAAGAAAGAAAGAAAGAAAGAAGAAAGAAAGAGAAAGAAAGAGAGAAAGAAAGAAAAAGAAAGAAAAAGAAAGAAAGAAAGAAAGAGAAAGAGGGGTAGAGAGAGAGATGAAGGAAGGAAAAAGAGGGCTGAAAATACAGTCTTTTTGAAACAGCACATATATTAATTGAGAAGAAAGTAAAAGGATCTCACTTTGACCCTCAATCTTTCCAGTAGGAGAGCAAGTTATTTGTCAGGTATGGAGAGGCTAAGAGAAGAGTCTGGAGCCTGAGGTAAATAATAGTAAGGCTAGGGGCGCCTGGATGGCTCAGTCGTTAAGCATCTGCCTTCGGCTCAGGTCATGATCCCGGGGTCCTGGGATCGAGCCCCGTGTCGGGCTCCCTGCTCAGCGGGAAGCCTGCTTCTCCCTCTGACCCTCCCCCTGCTTGTGTTCCTGCTCTTGCCATCTCTCTCTACTAAATAAGTAAAATCTTTAAAAAAATAATAATAGTAAGGCTAACATATTAATTAGAGAATACATTTTATAGAATACTTCTCAGAAAAATTCAGTGGATTAAAAATATCTAAAGGACCAATTTTAGTACATTTTAAATATTAAAAAATAAAAGTAGTATATTTATTACATATTATTTGACATTTATACATGTTGTGGTAAATTCTCCCAAAACAGACACAAATAGTTAAGTCCAACAAAAATGATCTGCCTCCAAAGAGAGCAGGTCTTAAAATTCCACCTGGCCATTTGGGCAAAAGCCAGCTGAGAACGCAAACTGTCCCCAATCCTTGTTCATCAACCTAAGTTCAGTCATTGACTAATGGGAAATATTGTTTTACTCTCTCCACTTAAATCTTTTTGAAAACCAAATTAAGGTAGGGAAATTGATATAGTAGCTACAAATTTGTACATTCCAATTGTGATTAATTATTTAACCAACTTTAGCCCACATTTATAGATTCACTCAAATAAATACCTTAAATATATACCTTAGATAATAACACCAAGATCACAAGGTGTGTAAAATTTTTCAGACATCTGATATGAATAGTTAGCTGCTAATTCAAGTAGTAAAGGTCTAAGTTTAAATTTAAAGTTGCTCAAAATTTTAAATAATTCCAAAAATTGAATATAAATTGATATAAATCAAAACAATTAATTTATAAGCTAGCACTATAGTAATCTGATAAAAAGCAATATGGAGACAATACTTGAATTACTGTGTAATATGAACAACTGGACTTTAAATGAAAAATTGCCAAAATTGTGTAAAATCTAATTTACATAAAGAAAAATTTTCCAAAAAGTAATGATGTTTTAAAACATAGTTTGAAACAACTATTAATAAAAGTGACAATTATCTGCATATTTTATTGTTTTTGATCTATTTCTAAGTAAATGACACAGGGTTTTTAATCTATAACTGATTAAATTCCTATTATCAGAATTATTAGATAATCTGTTCAACTGGATAGTTTGCTTAAAGAAAATTTCTGTATATTGCACACATACTACATGCTAAAACATGAAGTCTAAAATGCTTAATACTTACATTACAGTATCATATTCATAACAGCAAAGATGAATATTATATTGTTCCTGTTAAATGTGTTTGTTTAATTCTGTTGATGATTTTGAAGGTACTTTGGAATCCTATCTTGTGACAAAGTCATCTCTGTCCTGCAAATCTACACTGAATTTCAAACTTTTACTTTAGCAGAACACTTGGCTCAAACACAATGTTATGAGGATGCCAGTCACATACAACATAAAAAAAAAACCACATTCAGAGCGAGACAGGGATAAGGCATCTGGGCGCCTCCAGACAGGCCTCTCCTCTAGTATTCCTGGGAGGTTGGGGAGAACAACCTGAAACCACTATCTAAGTGAGGCAACACAAATTTTTCTCTAAGTTTTTTTTTTTTAAGATTTTATTTATTTATTTGAGAGAGAGAATGAGAACCGGAGAGCACGAGAGGGAAGAGGGTCAGAGGGAGAAGCAGACTCCCCGCTGAGCAGGGAGCCCGATGTGGGACTCGATCCCAGAACCCTGAGATCATGATCTGAGCTGAAGGCAGAGGCTTAACCAACTGAGCCACCCAGGCGCCCTAAGTTTTTTTTTTTTTTTTTTAAGATTTTATTTATTTATTTGAGAGAGAAAGAGAGACAGCACAAGTGGGAGTAGCAGAGGGAGAGAGAATCTCAAGCCGACTCCATGCTGAGCGTGGAGCCTGACACAGGATTGGATCCCAGGACCTGAGCCGAAACCAAGAGTCAGATGCTTCACCATCATTTTTAAATTGACATCATTAGCTTAGTGACTATTTTTATCCTTTATGTAAAAAACATGATATAGGATATGAAGAGGGTAAAGTGGTGAGACTTTCAATAACCATGGCTTTTACTTTCCTTTTACATGATTAAAATTCAATTATAAACCTTTAAGAAATCAATTTAGAAGTGAATTTTCTATTGGTATATTCATAATTATGATTAAATGTAGATTCAGAAAAAGTGAAGATTTCTAAAAATTCATTCTATAGAGTAAGACCTTTTTTTAAAAAAGGTAACTTACTCCTGAACTAATGGTTTAAAGTGTTCTATAAAAGTTACTGGGTTATTTATCACCAAGAGCCAGTGTGTGATTTTTCTGATATTATTACATGGGCGTTTGTCGGAAATCCTGGTGTGAGATGGCCCATCTGTGAACTGAGAGTCGCTTATGCCATTTGAGTCTCCCGAGTACACTACGGGCCAAGTCCTCAGAATCTGTGATAGGGACTCAACAATGTTGATGCTGAGTGTGCAATCATCTGCTTCCATTTGTCCCTGTGGTTGGTGTGGATTAATAGGCCAAGGCAGGAGATGGGCATAGCACAAATTGAAAATAATGGAGCATTTTGCACCAAAGGAGTCAGTGGACAGGCAGGAAAAAGGTGAGCAGGCCAGAGGCAGGGCAACGTATCAGCAAGACTGCCACAGCACTGGGACCACTGCAGCTCAGCACATCTGTGTCTAATGAAGATAGGGCCTACCTGCTGGATGTCTCTGTACAATAACTCCAGAGTGGCACTTACAGGACACACCGATTATGGATTCCATGTGAAATTCATATGCAGCAGCTATTTAGGTGGTACGTGTTAACATTTCAGGGGAAATGGTGTAAAATGTTCAATTGTACAGGAAAAGTTGCAGTTATCATCCAAAATGTGGACTCATTATAAATGACAGCTAAGTCGCTGAGAATTCCAATGAAAGTCCCACCAATAAGTAGTGATCTCTTGGGCACTCTCCTTCAGGAGTCAGACTAGAAACATGACCAGTAGTTATTCACCAAACACGCATCCACTGTCTACTGATGCGGTCTATAAAGTAGGCACTGAGGAGACTCAGATGCTTCCAGATTTCCAACAAAGGGGCTAGGTTTAAGTGAAAGAAGTTGAATTCCAAAAATGATGTAAAGATAGCTATATCCATTTGAAGATATTTGTCTTAAGTAATCTTTTTTGTGGTAACAGAAAAATGAAGGTGGGTCACAATAAACTCTGGAAACAGAAAGGTCAAAGCATTGTGCCCGAGGAGAGTGACCAGCCAACATATGTACTATGGATCATCTCAGCTTCAGTCTCACTATAGCGAAGAATATGAACAAAGCTATTTAGGAGCTTCGATTTCATGCTCTTCTAAATTGTAAACTCTGTGAGAGGCACTGGGTCTAGAGATTATCTGTAGTACATCGCTACTATTACTTCTTTCAGGTGTTCAAGAAATATTTGTTGAATGAAAAAAGAACGACTTGCGTCAAAAAAGATGTATGCTGTGCAAATGATACATATTTTGGAAGAAAAAAAATTTTTTAAAAATGGGATCACTGGTACTTAGTACATCTCATATGGTTTAGCATGAGAAAACAAAAGGATAACTCTATATGGGAGTGATTCTTCACGGGCCTAGATGATTTCGCAAGTGCCTTCCACTCTATGAATTTATAGTTCAATAATTTAGTAAAAGTTGAAAAGTGAAGAATGTCCAGCTGGTCTTCATTTCCACTTAGTCAACTCTACTGGTGTGATTTCACCGTGCACATCTCTGGATTGGTGTGGGGCGAAAGAAACAAGTCTTAAAAGGAACGAAAGCTTTCTGTTAAACTTTAAAAAAAAAAAATTACTGAGCTCAAAGAATATTAACGTTGGAATAGATCTCTTGGTCAGGTATAAAGCCATTTAGAAAATCCTCTGTGTGAATAGTCGAAACAAAATATTTGGAAAACCATAAAAAAAAAATCTTAACTGAAATATTTTATCCCTTAGATAAGGTTCACTGTGTACATACCATAAATAGGTTTTAATAACCATTTGGTATTAGGGATCCATAATGTGGAGACACTTTTTTGTTAATTTTGTGCAAATTCACAGCTAATGCCATTAAAACTCTAAATGAGCAGTTCTAGTGTGCAAATGCCTGCTAAGATTAATACACAAAACCCTGATATCTCTCAACTGTCTCATTAACATGATAACAGGCCCAAAGGAGTTTCAAATCCCTTAACACACCAAAGACATATTTTCTCCCATTTTTCATTCATACCACCATAAAAATGGAAATTAAACCACATAAAAAATCTTCCAAAAATATCAAGGGGACAATCCAAATATATAAAATACTTTTTTTTTTTTTTTTTGGTGTATTAAACTACAAAAGCCTTGTTGAAATGTTACTAAGGAGCTGACTTATATATACAAAAACCAAGGCTATCTACAGTAAGTTTATATTTTATCCCAAAGCCTAAACATTTAGGGCTGGTGAAGAAATTGGGAAATACTGAATGATCTAGTATATTAAGCGATTTGTTTCCCCGAGAAACTAACTAGCATCTATGGGTTACAGATGGACTTTCAAAAATCTAACTGTGCATCTGCTTTCAAGGGTTTAAGTCAAAGCCATGGCATTACTGCGCCGAATCCTTTTGTGGTCTAAAAAGGGAGAAAATAAAAACAAATTATCTCCTTTGTTATGGAGGATCTGCTCTACAATATCACTGCATGGTGACAACTTCTTGTCTCCTTGTCACTGCCTGTCCTTCAGACCATACTGCAGAAAAGCAATTTTCTGCCTCAAAAGCACTCTATTTTTTTTAAAGTTTGTCTCTGGGCAATTTTCAGGTCTAGTAGAGCTGCACAACTGTATACAGATGAGAAAGACCCAAAATAGGGCAATTTATTTGATTCAGCCTCTTCAAAACATTTAGCTGAGATTGCATATCCAACAGAGAAAGCCCAAAAAGAATATCCAGGAGTGACCCAGAGTGACATATCCCCTTTCTGTAAATTTGCATTAAACATAGTTTCCAAATAACATGGACATCCTACAGTTGCTTTTTGTTTAACGAAAACCTCTAACACTAAAATTTCCCTGGGACATTAAAAGTGATTTCTACAAGAAAGGGCAAATCCCTAAAAATGAGTAGTTAAATACAGCATATGGAGTTTTCAGATGAAGAATCGCTTAATTTTAAGTGGTCTGCTCATTTGAATCAGCAGTTTGGTTTTCTGGTTGAGGAGTAAAGGGCACCTTTGATGCAAAAATGTATTCCCCCACTGTTCAGTTGCTGATAATTTCACACTTATCAATGCCTGGTGCAAGCATGACCATAAGAGCCTCCTGATGTAACTCTGCCCTCACACAGGATGGAACAATGGTCTCTTACCCCAGTAGGAAAACAAGTTTACCTTTAATAGCGTCTGCACAGAAGAATGATTTAAAAGTTGCTGGATTTTAGATTTAATGCCTGCTGACACATTTTTAAAAGAATATAGTCTCTTTTTTTTCTATCATTAACTCTCTCAAGGCTGAGTCATGACCTCTCTCCATAATTATTTTTGTGTAACTCCAAGTGCTTGCTTTTTATCAAATATGGTATCATACAGTATACATTACATAGTGAGCAATACTAAACATGTTTCTGCTGACTAACCAGCAAATTCCCGAGTCCAAAACTTAGGATTTTTAGTTAGAAAGTAGTCATGAATGTAAACACAGTTTACAGAAGAGCAAACTCATTGGTCCAAGCAGCCTCTGCTTTTCTTGCTACTATGCATGTCTGTGTGTACATGGGTGTCCTCCCGTGCACCCTTGTGTGTGCACATCCGTCTCTCTCTTTCTCTCTCCTTACTTCTTCGGCTCCTCGCTCTCTGACTTTCTCTCTCTTTAATTTCTTTCTCTTCTGTGTATATGGGCTAGGTTGACATTTCCTAGAGGTAGCTATTTATGTACTTTGAGCCTAAGGATAAGCAGGTAAGTAAGGAATTTAAAGAAATGCAGTGGAAATTATGTCCTGAATATATCTCTAGTGCAAATGAAGTTATTTCAAGCCCTGAGATTTTTTTTTTTTGGCATAACCTAAAAGCCTTGTTAAATTTTCACGAGCACTAAAAATTATCTGACGAGTAGACTCCAGATCTTAATTCCTCGTCGTGCATTGATGCCTAAACTATGTTTTCTTGCATGTACTGCCCCCAATTTTTCTCACCAGACTCCTCTTTCAACTTCATCTCGTCCAGTCTGTGCCCTTGTCGCTGGGGAGGAATTGACCTTCGGTGAGGTCTCTGACGACCTCATTACAACTAAGCCCAAGGGCCAGTCCAATTTTCAAACCTCATCTTTCTTCAACCTCTTCGCAGTTTTTGTCACATTCAACCATCTCCCACTTCTCAAAATGCCTTCGGAGCTCCGCTTCTGACTCCTGCTTAGTGGAGTCTGGTTTTCTTCATTGTCCGCAATATGTTTACTTCGGTCATTCTTCTTAGTAACTGGAGGTAAACGTAGCAAAGTCTCTGTGTCTCTCTTCTCATCCTCACCGGGGCTAGGTACTTAACCCTGAAAGCTGTTATCATGTGCATCACCTCCACTGTGTTAGGGCAGATGTGCCATGTCTTCGTACACAGTATCCATGATCACTCCCTCTGTCTTTGCCATTCTGTGTGCCTCCCCAGAGGTGTGCACGTGAGGTACCCCCATTTTGGCAGAATTTCAGGGACCTAGCCCTGTAATCATTTCTTTCCAACAAGTCGCAGAGCCCTTTAATTTTAGGCACGTTTAGTGAGTTATCTATGTACACATGTTTCTCCTCTACTTTTAGCTGGATACTTTCTCCTTGCTTAGATACTTTCTCCTTGCTTAGTGTTCCTCAGGTTACTATCGCCGTGGATCCCTGTAATGACTAAATGCAACCTTTTTCTTCAACCAAAACCGGCTCAAGGGCAATCAGCATGCTTAGTCTCAATACAGTAATAAACTTTAATCCATGCCATCTAAAAATACTGCACTACAAATTGATGTTTGCATGCATCATATATATGTAATGTATATATATGTATATATGGAACTTTATTTTATGTCTTTGTGGAGTTCTGAAATTTTGTCAGCCTTTTATATGTTACCAAATACTTAAATTCACATGGTACCCTATTAATTTATCATATAATAACATTGAAGAAAAAATGTATGATATCTGCATTTATAGAAATCACTCCAGCTCTCCATGAATGAGGAAAGAGAGAGCATTTATAATTGGAATGTACATAGATTTAGGGCCCCATGTTAGCCGGTACCTGCAATCTTCTACACCTGAACATGCCTTTGAACTGAACGAGTAGAATCTCTTTTATTTTTTAAAGCATGGCAAACTGACTGGAGTATTCCTTCTCTCCATTTTTATCCGTCCTTTGAAAGACAGTCAAGTGGGCACAAGTTAGTGAAACAATGAAGAAGTATCAAGGGTCTTGGATAAATCACAACTTGAATAATTGAGAGTCGCTTGGCTAATCAATATAAAATCACAATATTTGGCCTTAAGCCATGAAGAAGAAAGGCAAGGGCACCAATTTTCATTAGGATAGTCTCTTTAAGTAGATACAAATACCAAGAGGGAGCAGGAAAACACATTTAGAACTACCTTTACCGCTGACTTGACTTTACAATATCTAACTATGCAAGTTAATACACCGCACTATGGATCTTCTAAGTGATAGATGACATTTTATGCAGTGGCTGGTGACATCAGTCAGGCCTCAGCGGTCATAATGCACTCACAGTTTAAGACCCAACCACATGAGGCTGCTGGATTCATTTTGGTTTCCTTAAAAGTAATGCTGTAGTGGTGTCAATCAGGCGTTATCAGAAGGAAATGGAAGAAAGCCACTGATGCATAAATTTACCTGGCCTAAAATCCTTTCTTTTGAGAGGAAGAAAAAAAATGTTGAGCTTTGCCTCACATTTGCATTGCACTGGTGGTTTACTTTTGTTGTACAATAAACATTTCATTTAGCATCTCTGTGCAGAGGAAAGAAGTGAGAAAGAGGTGCCTGAAATCAAAACTCCTCTAACTGTGTGGGGCATGGATGCAATCATCTTGCCTCTGCAGAGAAACAGGAATTTAGAATTTTTTTTTGTCAGTTGTGCATGTCTGCTGTACACATATTCAAATGCTTTTTCTTCAAAACTCTTTGAAAAGATATTCAAATATTATGATATTTTGTGAAGATACCAGGGAGCTAGCCTATTTAAAACTTTCTGTGGTTCAGTTTCACAAAGCTGAAACATTTTTGTATTTAAAGCACTTGTCCAAAGGAATGTGTTCCATAAATGTTTGTGGACTGTCAAAGTAAATAAATGGTTTCAGTTTTAGAAACTCCTAGAAGCCATGTGACCGCTCTCAGTTGTTGGCTAACTAATCTATTCCAACCTCAAATTATACACAATGATGCCCGTCCTTAAATCTGCCACTTTGCTCTCCCACCATGACTTTCTTATTGGGGAGAGTGGCGTCATCACTGCCCCAGTGATCAAGATGGTGCCACATCCAATCTATTTTTCTCACACACATCTTTTGCGTCTGCCACTTCTTTTCTATCTCCCTGACCATTATAAAAGTACAGAATTTAAATCTGCTGCTGAATTTATCTTCCTGATGCAATTTTCATGCTCTGCCAGAATCCTTTGGCATAAAATGCTTATTTCTCCTCCCAGTAGTTAAAGGTCTCTACAACCTGGTTGAGCCTGACTGCTCACAATGGCTACACAAAAACTTTTTGATCTGGGCAATCGGATTCCCAACAGTCTCTTCTTATTCCTGGCCCTGAAACTTGCTTACAAACTCTGCCCACCTGAAACACCCTCCTCCTTTCCAGTCCCCTACCCAAATTCCCTACAGCACCCAAAGTTCAGCCAAAGCTCTGAATTCACTGAGAAGTCATTCTCCCTAACTGCAGCCCTTGGTCATCTTCCTCTGCTCAGAATGTGACAGCAGATCTCCTACTCTTTCCATCACCATTTCATCAGTTACTCCTTGCGCTTTACTATCAGGAGTGGCTACGTAATGGCAGGGCCCAGGGCAAAATGAAAATGGGGTGACCCTAGTTCAACATGTTCAAGAATTTCAAGACACCATGAGGAGAAGAGCAATGAACCAAGCGCGGGGCCCTTCTAAGTACATGGGCCTGTGAGACTGCCCAGATGACAGACGCCTGGTCCTATCTGTTGCATTACACTGGCTTTAGACTTTTGACATATACGATATCCATTAGCTTCCCTATATGGATCCTAAGTTCTTTGGGATAAGTGCTAAGTATTTTGTTGTTTTCCAATCATTATGACTATGTAGTAACTTGTTTGTTAGAAATCTACATCATGCTTTGTTTACAAACATTATTATCATTGGTATTAGAGTAAACCAAACTTTGAAAAGCTTCTCGTTCAACAAAATGTTTTTCAATAGGCATTTTCTACCCTATCCCTTAAAAGAAGGACAATTATGCAAGATGGACACACAACATGTTATATTTTAAGCCGTGATTATGCCATTTCACACCTTTTTAAAAAAATCAAAACGTATTTGACATATAACATTGTATAAATTTAAGGTGGGGGGCGAGTTGATTGGATACATTTATGTACTGAAACTGCCATTATAGCAGTAGGTGGCACCTATCACATCACCTCACATAATTCTGTCTTTTTTTGTGATTGGAATAATTAATATCTAGCCTCTTAGCAAGTTTGACAATTATGATACAACACTGCTGTCTATATTCACTCTTCTGTGGCTTAGATATCTCAGACTTATATTCTACTAGTTGCAGGAGATGATGCCATTTTAATTTTAAAGGCATGTCAGAATCTTTTAGGCTTCTTATTACTTTTTGATGATCTTAATTTTCACTAAGCCCCAGTATGTGCCTTTAAAGGGTAGTGATACTATATGTCTCACCTACGTTACTCAAACCACAGCCTACTTATTCACCTGGTTCTTTAGCTCTTAGAGGGTGGTAGGAAAAACAAAATGAAGAAAAGAAGAAGCAGTAGGTGTGAGGGAAAGGCAGCAAGAATATGCTCAGCAGACTGGCATCTTCCGAAGCTTCCCCGAGAGACCAGATATGCCAAACTCCCCCAGACACTCCTCCTCGCTCCAGCACTTCTCCCGTGGGGAATGAAGTGAATAAAACAGTTTTTGCAAAACGGAGTCAATCTTCTTATTGGACACTGTTCAACCCATGACACAATATGGCATCACTCTTAAAATTAATAAAAAATAAATGGCAAGATGTTCCTCAAAAGAGATTGACTGTTCATCTTCATTCAGCCTTTCAAAGTGCTTCACTTCAAGGTGACAGTGCTAAGTATGGACCATAAATCCATCTCTGGCTTGCCTTTAGACAGCTATAGGATATGTTAGATTTTTTTGCTCCGAGCAGTGCTCTAGACTAACCCTTGTTAAAAGTATTACTGTAGATATTTCAGTACCTCCAACAAAAATGTCACCTTTGAAGTTATTTTCCTGCAAAATTCAAACTACATTAATCTTACTTCCATAGGTATTTGAAGTTTGGGCTTCCCCGAGTTGAAACCATTTCTCACGATACTAAAATAAAAATCAAGCTCTACAACTTAAATGTCTCAGTAGCAGTAGGAAACAGACCAAAAATAGCCTTAAAAATCACTTTTAAGTGGGGAAGTGGCAATTGAGGAAGGAAAATCAAGGGAAAGTATCTACCTCCACATCTGCAATGATAGCAGAATGTCTAAGTAGAATTCTTGTAAGTCATGAGAAAGTTTAATTGTATCATACTTTCTTTCGATGTTGCTGAATTATGGGCTGATTTTATTTTGCAAGTGCTTTGTAAAAGTTCCTTTTAGTATAATGACTTATAAAATGTTTCACTGTAGAAAAATTTGCATAAAACTCATTTTAGATTTCCTTTGGTAATCAGACACAAGAAGCCATCACATATTGTCTGGATGACAGAGGAGCTACTTCTTGTGATTTTTGAAAGGCTGAAGTTGAGTTGATTTTTTTCTCTATTTTGCTTCCAAGATGACCACATAGTTATGAAGCTTTATAATGACATTTTTTTTTTTACACTCTCAGGTATTCTAAAAGCTACTTTTTTCTTGAAAAAGCATTTTTATAATTATTTATCAAAAATGAGATACAGTAAAATTTCTACTCTGAATGCCATGAGAAATTGTAGGTAATCATGGGCATTCAAAATGCAAGCTGTTCTTCTCAGGCCATCACACAATGAAATGGAAGATAAAGAGAGTTCTGAAAGTATGAGAACATCGCTTTTATTTTAACAATGAAAACAGAAACAAAACAACCATTTTCAGATGTATCGAGGAGAAAGCTGCCTGGAAAGTCTACACAGCAATTCAGGAATCAGAGCAGTAGAATTCAGCATATGGCGATTCTATTCAGAGACTTTCTTGAATTCAGATTCATATCAAATAGAAAAATTAAAACAGAATCAAAGTCAACTATGAAGTTGGACTAGAATATAAAATAAATTTGAAATTTAAAGGGACATAAGATGGAATACAAGAAAAATGTAAATTATTATAAAATTTACTGAGTGGTAACTGACATTAATTTTGCAAAGGGACATAAGTGTAGTAATGGGTATTTTTGTACTTAAGGGAATGAGGATAAAGGACAACGGAATTTCAGAATTTTGTTTATAAAAAGATAGCTGAGAAAACTACATTTAACAAAGGTCAGTCTGGTAATTGTTCCCTTATCCTCTAACATCATCTCCTTAGCCCTGGAAATACGGGTAAGATAAGTACTTTTAAGCAATTATACCAAAGGGGGGCGCCTGGGTGGCTCAGTTGGTTAAGTGCCTGGCTTCGGCTCAGGTCATGACCCCAGGGTCCTGGGATCGAGCCCCACGTCGGGCTCCCTGCTCAGCGGGAAGCCCGCTTCTCCCTCTCCCACTCCCCCTGCTTGTGTTCCCTCTCTTGCTGTGTCTCTCTCTGTCAAATAAATAAATAAAATCTTAAAAAAAAAAAGAAATTATACCAAAGGAATGTCATCAGGCATTTCATATTGTTGAGTACCAGTAGGATGTCCTAGTAATCCTTCCAGAGTGCCAGCCTGCAGCTATAATTTTCCCAAGACGTGGAGACTAAGTATTATATCGCTTCCCTATCTTTTTCTGTCATCATCCTGATGAATATCTTGCCAATTAACATATGTGTGCATGGAGTGTGCTTCTACTTTTTCAGCAAGTGTACAGTTATTCTAACTCCAAGTGGTGATCAATTTTGGTTCGTAGCTGCATTTAGAAGCTTAAGGATCCATTAGAAATCCTACCTTGCTCTGCCGTTTGTGGCAGAATACCACTACCTACAACAGGATACAACACCTAGGCGCCAGACAAGGAGCTTTTCCTCACGGCAAATCTGAGGTTTGAATCATCATCTCAGTTTTGCAGTGGAAAAGACTGAAGCCAAGTACCCAGGAAATGGCAAAGCTGCCATTCAAATCTGCTGACTTCAATGAGAAATAATGTGACAAATGAGGGTTAGTAGCTCTGGTACCACTATATTTTATACAAACTCACTGACAGTGGACTTGATCACTATTTCTAAAACATGTTTGTGAAAAAATTTCTAATAAGGTGTTTAACCCCAAAACAAGTTGAAAATAATCATTTTCATAATCAGTTTTAGACTTTAAACACTTTGCCCAACATTTGGACGTGTAATATACAAAACTTTTTGTTTGTTTGTTTTGCAAGTTCATTTCTGGAATGTGGGTTGCAAATAAATACCATGGTCCCTTTCCTGTTTGTAACATATATTCATTGCACATTTCTTTTTACTCTATTTTTGGCCAGGAAAATGAAGCTTCCATTTTCTGGGCTTTCCATTATAAATCAATATCCCCACATGAGATGCTGAATTTTAAGAACCCAAGGATTTCCATATTGGTCAGATTCATGGTTCATTCAATCTAGTTAAAGAATTATCTCCCTGCCATGTGAAGCCCCACTCTTGACCTGGTATTGTCTACCTTTCTTTTTCTCTTCCATTCCCTACTCTTTTGGGGGGGCGGAAATGGAGGGTTAGAGAAAAGTGTGGGAGGGCGAAGGAGAAATCAAAACACAGAAAGTGATGGAAAAAGTCTGTGAAGATAGACCAAAAAAGTGAAGGAGGAAAAGAACTGAGAAATGAGGAAAATGGGTGTCTAAGGACAGTTCAACTGTGGGAAAAAAACTGCTGTAGTTAATGACTTATTTTCTGTTTGCATTTATTCCAGAAATATGTCCCCATTCTCCCCTCTATAACACTTTTCTTACAGAAAATATGATGACAAACACAGACAGGTCCCTCTCCTAAAGAGATTTATACAGTGGAAAAACTTAATAGAATTCTCAGATTTCCATTAATCCAGGAGGGATTTTTTAAGTGTGTGTCTCTCATCATTTTCTTCTAGAAGCTCAAACAAAACTAGTAACTCTCAAAATATTGAGACGCAGTCTTTGCACCCTCAGACACTGCACCGAATACACCATCCTCCTCAAGCCCGAAAGTTTGGGGGTCCTTATTAAACTTAAAGGCAATGTATTGTCATTTGTGGGGAGATACGGGTGGAAGATGATGGAAAAGTATGAGTTACTTTTTGATGAAGAGTACATTTTCAAACTTCCCATGTTATTTAATTCCCATCCTCTTTTCTAGAGGGTTCTAAAGCATTTTAACTGGGAGCCATGTTTTTTGTTTCTTTGTTTTCCTAATTGCCAGACTTCACTTGCTTGAACTCTGCACAACTCTATGATTCTATCGACGGCAAACCTCCTACTTCTTTTGATGTAACTCTTAAGACTTTTCCTGATCCTTCCCCCATTATATTTCTTCCCGCTTTCTTGGGGTGGCCCCTTGATGGCTTCTTTACTAGCTTGACCAGAGACACCATTCGTAACGCTCTTCTCTCACTGCCAGTTAAACAAAACAAAACAAAAACATATATCTCTACCTTTGGTCTTACATTTCTATCTACCACTTACTGCTCAATTATTTTGGTGAGCAGTGCCATTGGTGTCCTCAGTGTCTGGAGAGATGCAAAGGCCTCAAGGTTAAAGAGAAGTAAATGTTGTTATTAGCTTCTGCCAAGATTTTAGAAAGTCAAGATAAGTTTTAATTACATTACTGTCTGCACAGGAGTATAGTTCTGGTCCTCACATTCACCTGTAGGCAACAACTGCTCAAGCCATACATTTGGATGGTGACTCATAATGCAAATGTAAAATGTGACCTTTACTGAATAGTCAACCCATATGGTCCATTTGCAAAGAAACACAATGAGATGGTCCACATGTGGTTCTAAATTGCTTCATCTTCCTTTCTCAACAAAGTAATAAGGACAGATAAATCACAGAAATCCTTTTGGAAACTCGTTTCTCTCCCATCCCATTTGCCTCTGCGATATTCTTAATACCTTACGATACTCAACTCCCACGTAGCTTGATTACTTTCCTTGCCCTCTTTTCTCTAGATTCTTCCATATGAAAGCTCCCCAAAATGATGTGATAAGTATCTCCTTAGAATGACAAAGAAGAAATGGAGACAAAGAATCCTCTTGAGCAAATGGGGAAATAGCCAACCTAGGGAAATGCCTTCATTGGCACCCGGTGCCATCATAGAAAGAATCATTGGTACTTACAGTCAATAATGCAGAAAGAAAGACTAGATATAGCCAAGATGCATATTGACTGTGTTTCATCCCATTACATATTTAGTTTTCAATTTTGTTACATGAAGCAAAATGCTTCTCCCCAAAATGTTGACTTTTCAAATAACCTAGGTAACTGTAAGTTGACTTTTCCCTCTGATGTTAACAGCTACGGATATGAAGCAGGCTTAACTTATTTACAATGCTGGATTGAATTGATTTCCTATTTTATTTTACTCTACTGGTGTATAGACTATTTGTATGTTCCCTAACAGTTCACCAGATCCAAAATAATACCAGTACTGAAGACGCCTTAAGAATATTTAGATCACTCATTAAAGATGCTAGTATATAAATTAAGAGAAAACTCAAATACAAGCCTATCAAATCAGATCAATCAAGTTTTAAATAATATCTGTCTCTTACCAACGAACTATGCGCTGATTTCAGCGTTCCAGTCACCATTTGACATTATTATGAAGAGAAAAAGATGCTATGCTGTCAATATAACCACTTAAGAAGTTTCTTTTCTATAACAGGAGAAAACATTTTCTTTTATATGCATTTGATGAAAATAAAAGAAAATATTCATATAGATTTCTGCTGATACCAGACCCTTAATGTAAAATTTTTAAATGATTTGGTATATTATTTAAGTTAACTATTTTAATCCAGTCATCTGTTGGTCAAGTGAATGATCTGCTTGCCATCATGTAGCTTTAAATAAGTTAAAATACAAATGAAAAAATCACATCAACTGGGATCTGAGTGCACTATGCAAATATCTACTGACACCATTTTCCATAAGCAAGGTAGGGGGAGGATGAGTAATTTGATAGGAGCAAAAATAAATTTTCCTCTGCATCACTTCATAGGACCACTTCTATGAATGCCAAACTCACAGAAATCCTGGAAATTCTGATGAAATAAGAAAAGGCAATAAGATTTTCTTAAACATTAGAGGCAAAAATGTGCTTTTAATATACTCATGTTGGATATTATTCCTTTTATAATTTACCCAGATATCTTCTTATTCACATCTATTGTTCATTGAATTTGGTGTAGAGGTTGCTTAAAAGTGCAAAATTCATAAGAGATCTCAGCGGTTATTTCATTGAGAAATAAATATGAAATTTTACATAAGGCACGATATATCATATTTTAATTTATATTTATATATCAAATTTATTTTACTTTTCAGTTAGAGCTTATTCAAATTATAACTGGTCAGTTTGAAAGTATGACTGATTATGTTCATTTTTTTTTTTAAAGATTTTTTATTTATTTGCCAGGGAGAGAGAGAGAGAGAGAGAGCAAGCACAAGCCGGGGGAGTGGCAGGCAGAGGGAGAAGCAG
Organism: Callorhinus ursinus; assembly: GCF_003265705.2. NCBI lineage: Eukaryota > Metazoa > Chordata > Mammalia > Carnivora > Otariidae > Callorhinus > Callorhinus ursinus. The sequence goes on along the minus strand of NW_027397079.1, from coordinate 12,990,902 downwards.
GCTCCCTGCTGAGCAGGGATCCTGATGTAGGGCTTCATCCCAGGACCCTGGGATCATGATCTGAGCCAAAAACAGACACTTACAACTGATAATGGATGACTCTTTTGTACTATGTTCAGCGTTGGACTCCGTACAGTTTTGGATTATCTTTGGTCCGCCTCTTCTTTGTGTGTGAAAATGATCGTGAACCAAAAATAAAGTTTGCAATCCTAAGGACCAGTTTGTATCTGTAAAGTGTCACGTGTCTTGCTTTGTATTCTGTGGCAATTCAACTAATATTAATGGTTGAAGGGAATATTTGCTGATGCGATTGTATGGATATTTTGTTAGTGAAGTGATTAGCTGGCCGGCCGATTTCCTCTCACACTTTTGGTATTTAAATACAGTATAACCAGGTTTACGTTTGCAAAGTGAAAAGTAACTAAATATGCCCAAATATGATGAGGTACTGAATTTTTTCCAAGGTTTTTTTTTTTTTTTGCATGCAAAGTTTTCCTTTGTTGATTCCATTAAAAACAAACAAACAGAAAAACCAAAAACAAACTGCAGCTGTAAGTATTGCACTATCCTCAAGTTCCCATAGTTTGGAAAAAAAAAAAATCAAGAAAACTTCCTCTTATATGGCAAGTGCTTCCCTTGTGGTCACTCACCAATATTTGCAAGGCAAGGTCACTTTCAATGCCATAGAAGATGGGAGAAAAAAAAGTGAAGGAAACTGTGTTTTGTCTTCACTGATTCTGCCAAAACCCTAGCAGACATTGATGTTACAAGAGGGAAAGGTTGTCATGATCCCTTATTCCCAGCTCTGCCCTAGAAACCGTGAAAGGTGGGTAAACATTTTTTTTTTCTACCATGTACACAAAATATAATACAAAATATTAAAATATGTATATCCTTCAAAAGATCAACCTGATTGTTAACATTTGCTTTGAAAACAGTTTTCTGAAACATACTTAAAATACCAAGATCCAAAAAGAGCCTTAGAAACTGAATATACTTCTGTAAAATTAATTAATCACTTTGAGGATTTAGCAGGAAGAAATGGCCATAAACATCTTATATGCTCAGCTGGTGGTAGAAGGTAGGCTGAAATGACAATTTTGTTTAAAAATGGAAGGAGCAGGGAAGAAACTGAGATTTGGAATAAAGATATATATATGCTTGGGACAAGCAGAAAGAACATTTTATATCTACATGTGGCCTACAGAGAAGCAGAAGAAGGAAAAGGTGAAAGATTAATGAGGGGGATTTTTTTTTTTTTTGCATTTTCTATCATCTATGTGAATTATTACCTAGATGCCTGATATGTCCTAAAAGAAAAACTGTGATGAATAAATAAACAGCTCTCGAAATCTTCAATAGGGTGCTTTACCTTGCAGGGAATATTATCATTGGCTTTTGATACAATTTCTGCTGCAGGGAAAGACTTTCAAAGCTCAGAATGCTGAAGCATTGCCAGGCGCTCAAAGGCCCCCTGCCGAGCGCGTCAAACTAAGAAATCTCTCTGAACTTGTCGAATTAAAAGTCATCTCCCTCTCTCTGCAACCCCTGCATGAGCTGGGAAGCTCTGTCCTCATTTTTTAGGCCCCTCCATGATAAACAAATGGAGCCTAGAGCATCTTTATTCTTTACAGCCGTGCAATTAAAATTCTTTTAAAAAATGTAATTGAAGGCAATGAATTTCAAAAGGAACTTCTAGTTAACAATGAGACCAAACAGTTTGAGAGGGCCACATTCAATTGTGTTTCAAAGGTAAAAGCAAAATAGCTTGTTAAGCACCAGAGAAGTGTCCCTTTTTATTTTTATTATTTTGATTGTACATCAAGAGGTTGTTCTAAACTTAAACATCTCAGCAGGATTTATGGTTTCTGGAATGTCATAAGACTTAATTACTCAGACAGCAAAGAGGACTGTGCTATTAAAATATGAACAAAGCCATATGCAATCCCTGGTTGCTGCGAATCATTATTTATCTATCCCCCCCACAAATTAAAGAAGTTTAATCTGTGTTTGCATTTTTAGGCACCACACTGTACATTCTTTTCTTCCCCCATGGTGTGTTCATAACACCAATGCCATTGTAACAATTTGGTAATTCCCCTAGTAGCCTATTGACGGATCGTTACTACTATAAACAAATGCAGTAACAATTTTGAAGTCCTTTGTTAATTAGCAAAAATGAGAAAAGCATTTTAAGTGCTTTTAGAAAGGCAGACTGGGAATGAATTCTCAGTTTCAAGTGTCGGAGTATTATTTTTAAAAAGGAGTGTAACATGACATCCTTGGGGAAGTTTCAAAAGATCCTGTGTTCCTTGGGCCATATCTTTATAAGAAAGTACTTATACCGGTGTTATTAATCGCTCTCTAGTGTCTGAAATATAACCTCTGATGGTAGGTGTCAGAAGGGAAAATTTTATCATTACCCATTGAACGGGGGTTGAAGGGGTGTGTGTGTGTGTGTGTGTGTGTGTGTGTGTGTGTGTGTGTGTGTGTGATTTTTAAAAGCATGCTTTGTAGGACTCATCCTGCTTCCCAAATAGAGATTGTTGATCAAGGCAAGGGGATAGTCAATATTTTAAACCTGAATATTTTGTAATTATGTCATTACCAAGAACAACTATAACACATTCAGGTGAATGAGCATATTTTGTGGCATGATTTTCTTTCAGTTACTTCAAATGCTAGGTGATGTTTAAAGTAGAAAATTTTCAAATGAGAGGAATGGGGTCTGGGAGATATATTACAAGAGGAGGCAAAACAGTGGTGGATAATCAGCATGGGGTCCGTGAAGTCACGGTGGATTTGTAAAGAAGGAAGGGCCATCAGTAGTGGGAGATACTGAAGAGCTCCTGAGAAACAGATGAAGAAAAAGCTGGTGGAATCCATTGATGAGCAGCTTCTTGCTTAAGGAGGAAAACATTTGACTCCAAGGGGTTATCAATCAAAGTTCTTAAACATGCAGACAATGAGGACGTTACACTCACTTGGGGTATTTTTAGTAAAGGGAAGAATGATTATTTAGTTGATAGAGAAAACAGTGGGATTAAGTGAGGTTTTGTTTTTGTTTTTAAACATATTCAAAACGGGAAGAACATAAATGAAGACACCAGGTATCAGAAGAAGAAGATGGACAGCAGTGAAAGTCCTGGAGAAAGAGCAAATCTGTTCAAGGATCCAGGTGGATAGGTTCGGAGATGCAAAGCTAGCTTTGTAAAGAGGGAAGAACATTTTTGGTTCATCTTAATCTAATATGAAAAGAAGTATATTAACCCAAAGGGGAAACAAGGAGTCAAGCACCTTGAGCAGTATTTCAAGTAAATGATTCTACAAACGTGTGTGATATATAAAATCAATTTTAACTGTGCAATGAATATTTGTTATTTTGAGTTTTAAATAAAATCAACTGTGGAATTGACCCAGATTAAATATTAGAGGTAGGCAAGAAGATTTTCTTAACATAAAGAAATATAACTACTGTCCCATTTTTCAAGGTCAATTATTGACAACATTTGAAACTTTCTAATAATAAGACAAACTAATTTCAAATTTTCTTTCATAGTCTTTGGGTTATTCATGTTTCTCATTTTTTTTCAGCTTTGCTTTTATGACGTGGAACTATATATTTAAAGGGTTTTGAGTTTTCTTTTCATTTTAAAGAATGCAACTATGTTAAAACCACAACACGTATTTTTCTGCTTGAAAAAAAAGTCAAATAAGAAACATCATGTCTAGATATCTATTTAAAGGAAGACTGTAATCTTTTCAGAAGACCTTGCTGATACATCACACACCTTAACCCATTTCAGAAGACTTCCCCAGAAACTCTTCTCTAAGATATGTGTGTTCTTCAATCAGAACAAAGAGGGATCTCATTTTCTGATACCGCAGTAAAATGTAAGTATAAACCCTCTAGGTCAAATATGTGAAAATACTTTCTTTGAAAGAGGATTCAGGGAGAAGCAAGCAGAATTGAAATTGACTTGGATCTCTGAGACACAGTCCAACATCCAGTGGATCGTAACCAATTATCTCACTTGATTTACTTACCCTCCTCCCTCCTGATCCCATTTTGTTTTTAATGTCTGGGTTTGGAACAAGTTTGCTTAGAACAAGGAACCACTGCAACATTCTTTGCTGTGAATTAAGGATGAGGGATTAGCCATAAGAGTGATGATTACAACATAACTTATAGCCAAGGTTACATTGAAGTTCTCAAATTATATGCTTCAGTCATATTGCTGACACTTGGAACTGCTTTTGATCTGAATATATGATATTTGTCAAGGCATGTGGGGGATACGGTTGGTGGTTATTTAAACAAAGATGGAATTGTTTCATTATTGTAGCATTGAGTTTAATAGTTTGACCCCTTCCAAAATGAAGTAGGAATCAGTATTCTGTAATATATTTCAATGAAAATGTATGAAGCAACTATAATGTACTAAAGGCTTTGCAAAGCATTGGGGAACGCAAAGATGGTTTCTCTTTTTAAACAACTCACCAATTAGCCTTGGACTAACTTTATTTCAATTTTTATACCTGGCATTGTTTGGGGGACATTTATCATTACTTTCAGGCACCTAGACTTTGAACTAATTCCACATTTGAGAGAATTTCTATTTTACGGATTTTGGTGGAAGACACTCTTCATGGGAACTGAAAACTTTGCCTGCCCATGATATCCATGGAGGTATACCAGATAGATCTCCATTCAAGAAAGGTCCACTATGTAAAGCTGTTGCAACTGTGGGATTCACACAGCTTTCACACTCAGGTCATGCTCTCCCTGGGCTGCTCACAACCTAAGCCTGACCCCAGGGGAATTAGTGCAAGCTGGCTCCTTCTACCCAATGGGGTTGCTTCAAAGGAGCACACTTGGCCCTGGGGCTCTCTGTCCGCCTAGTTGTGATGATCTCAGAGCCACAAGGATGCAGAGGCTCCTCCTACCCAATCTTCCAGTCTCCACACTCTCCTTCTCTTTCTTGTAGCTGTCGGACTCCCGTCATGGTCCCAATGCTGTCCCTGCTCCTTCCTGCCTTCTCTCCCCTTTATTCTTCACTGATACTTTCCTCGGTAAATCTTTCCCACACGTCATCCCATTCTGGCATCTGTTTCCCGGAAGACCCAAACTGATACAATGCCAGTCCTCAAGCTTGTGCCTGATACACAGGAATTTTTTTCCCCCTCAGAGAGGGTCAATACATTTCATTAGGGAGAATCTTCTTAAAATGTACACAAGCAGAAGTGGGATCCAGCTTCACGCTCCTCCTATGATAAGATACTACGAAGAGCCAAAAGCAATAAATCTGTTTCAAATGCAAATAGTTGGTCAGAGTCCAGGCAAAATATGCAGAGCCAAAATCAAATGCCATCTCAATCTCTGGAAAGTTTCCTTAACTGAAATAGCCATTCTTTTTTCAGAAGTTCAATGAGGAAAAGTGTAAAAAATGCCAGTTCCATAAATCAAGAAGTAACAAGTCACAGTGCATGGAACTTGTCCTTCATGTTACATGCAGTTGAACTATTCTATCGCCTTACTAACTTGCTCATGACCTACTGGACTCCCTGTGAGGAAAAAATTGAACCTGGAATGTTGGGAGACCCTTTCATTTCTCAACTTTGGCTACCTATTGGTGTTTACTCAGAAACTTCAAATATCGATCTTTGTAGACAGGGTCATGGGACTAAATCATGATGCATTTGGAAACACAATAACCACACCAGTCTACTAGTTCATTAGACCTCTCCTGTTCACAAGTCTTAGAGGCACTACCTGGGCTGTGGAAAGTTTAGAGAGCACTAATTTATACTTTCAATTCCTATGACAAATTTTTAAGGCAGTCTTCCATTTATCTATCCATTTATGTAGATACGGGCATTTTGGCAACAGTATACAATACAAGAACCAATGTAACAGGTAATAACCTTCAAAGCGATCCTGTAGGTAAGGGGCCACCACCTGTGCCTTGAATAGGAATAAGTGTCTGAGATGAAACAGTTAGAATCAGTGTTCTAAAGAATGGTGACATGGGAGCATCACCATAGGCAGGTTCTTTGCTCTCTATTCCATAAACCTTTTATTTAAAAGTATATATAAATATGTGGACCAGAGTCCTCTGCTTCCTCTCCCAGTCCGCAGTTATTCTCTTAGCTAGTGGCCCTGTAAGATTACAGAAGTACTTTAGGTTGGTTGCGTTTCATGCACTCAGAGGCCAGTTTCCTGACTGCAGGATTGTGGATCTAGTCTGTGCTGCCCTCCAGCTAACTGTCCTGGGTATTAAGGTCCCAACATGGCATTTATTGACCAGTTCATTTAATGACACCAACATTTCCTTGAATTTTAAAGACATATGGCTCTCCCATTCAGTGTATCACAGCAGTTACACAATATTTAGCCAGAGCCATTAGCACTAGTCATATATACTGCCTAGTATTGCTTCCTAAGTACTGTAAACCTACTGCCTCAGCTTGATATTTTAGATTTCAGTGTTGACTTTTGCCCTGTTACTTCACTTTTTTGTCTCACTGGTGGCCCTAGCTTAAAGACCCCTTAATTCACAATTCTAGATGACCTTCCAAGATTGGAAATTTAGATGAAAGACTTCTCAGGGATGTTTGACATCTTGAGAACCCATCAATAGACCAACTCAAATCCAAGACCAGAAGAAAATGATTTGGCCTCTTGTGACTAATACAAATGGGCTTCTATTCCATATCATGACCTAGAAAAGGAAGGAGAACATGAGAGTGCCTTGGGCGACTGCCTTCTTGTTCCATGGTGCAGTGCTCTGGGAATGGAGTATGGGTCTGCCTGTCCCTTTGTTTGCCTACTCTGAGTCTGTTAATTAGCCATAAACTCAAGAAACATCTTTGGGATTTTGAGACCTCATGGCTTCATGTAGTTGTGAATACCATTAGAAGTCTGGGAGTCTCTCATATTGATTCCCAACTTTGTGGGAAAAATAAAACAAAAACAAACAGACAAAGACCCAAGCACCTGCTAAGGTAGTTTGTGTGGACAAGGTTTGTGTTACAAGGTAGTGGACTCCTTGTCTAGGTGACACTATATCACCAGGCCAAATTGCTGAACAGGAGGTGTGGACTTTTTGAATCTACACTATGTTAAGATACTGTTATTGCATCTGCTGTGCTCTCATAAGACAGGCAGGATCTGCTAGAATGCTGTCAGACCCATGGTATATCTCTTTCCTATGGTTTTTGCGTGGATCAAATGAATGAACGGAAACAATGAACTTGTATGCCCTACAACCAGCACTCAGTAAATACCAGTGTTAATCTTGATAGGGTTTTGACCAAGTAATGCCAGGGATACTCAAGACTATCCCAAGGAAACAAAAGGATACCAACGGTCTGAGCCAAGAGATTAGATTATTGAGGGAGGCAAAGATATAAGCTCAGAGACAAAGCACTTAGGACCAGTAACCTGGCAGAGCTGACAAGCTAAGGACTGGAAGATGGAGAACAGACTCTCTCCGGGCTTCTCTACACTCCATGGGGTTGAAAGGGAAGAGTGGGTACGTTAGAAAAAGACTGGTCTGGAGCTAGAATAACTCATTGAAAACATATTCCCCAAAGACACATGCAAATCGAATCAAAGTCACAAGGTAAGGGCAAAACTGCAAGTATTTTAAGGCAATAGTTTTCCGTACAGTCAAATGATTCTGAACTGTGAGGAAGGTGATAAGGCCACAATAGCCTGAGGCTGGTGATCAGGGAAATGGTCCAGGTTTCTAGACTGAGGTCTAGCAAGTTTTTGAGAACACCAGGCAAGGAGGTGGCCTTGCCTTACGGCCAAAACTTTCATCTCTCTATAATTTCTTAGGGTAATTAAAAGTTTCAAAGTTTCATGGACAGCCTCCTCTAGTGAGTACTGGTTGACAGATGTAGATTTTCTTACGGCGTTGACTCAAATACCTTCTAATTAATTTTGTGTATGACATACATGTGCATGTGAGTATGGGCATGGTATCATGTTTGGTTATAATATTCAAATTCTGATGATTATAGAACATAAGGCATGAAAATGTAGAGAAGTCTGTGTATTATTATAAGACATGATATAGTATTAATATATATGGAGTGAGATAAACATAGGTTTGAATCCTATAATTTACTCATTAAAAGAACCTAGATAAGTTCACGTAACTTCCATAGAGTCTCTTTATCTGTGATACAGAGATCATAAGGTTGGCTTTAGGGATCACCAAAAAAATTAATTAAAATAAGGTTTGTAAATTATTTTTAACAGTGTGCTATTGTAGTGACTTTTCTTTTTAATCTTGGTTTTATGGTAATGTTTAGGATTTTTATTTCAGATTTATTGATTGATTTGAGGAGGAGGAGGGACAGAGGGAGAGAGTTTTGAGCAGACTCTGTTCTGGGAGCAGAGCCTGACGTGGGGCTTCGATCTCGTGACACAGATCATGACCTGAGCCAAAACCAAGAGTCAGAAGCTAATTAATTTATCCCCAAATTAAGGAATGTTCACCATAGAATCTTATCAGTCCCTCTATAGTTTGTATGGATTCATCAGATATGGTATAAATCATATGACTACTGTTAAAGTATTTCAACACACTATGGTCCACAGGCCAAATCTAAACTGCAGCCCGCTTTGTAAATAAAGTTTTATTGACACATAGTTACACACAGTTGTCAACATGTTGTTTATGGCTACATTTGTACTATGACAGCAGAGCGGGGTGGTTCTGAAAGAGTCTGGTCAGCAAAGCCAAAAGTATTTACTATTCAGCTCTTCACAGAAAAATGTGCTGATCCCTCTATTAGACTGTCAGTCTTTGATTTGAAAGAACATCTACTGGTTGATAAAATAATTTTTAAAAATTACAATACAAACTATATGGCCTAAATCCCTAAATGCAATGCAAATAATATTGAGTGGATAATACATAAAAGAACTAGTATTATATGAAAATATAAGTGATGTATCAGTTAAATAGAATGCCTATCAAATACCAGGCTCAACATAACCACAATATTTAGAGGTATGCCATTCAATGACATCTCCCCACTGATTGTGATAACTTAATACTTCGCTAGAAAATGATAGGATTGGAAAGTTATAACTCAGAGTCAAAGGAATTCTGCAACATTGCTTGGACGTGTTCTTCATTAATTGCAATTTATTTTTTTAAAGCTGTTAGAGCATCAGCAGCAGCAGTGTGGGCTTCAGGAGCACACACAGGGAGGGCAGGATCTGGATCCATGTTCCTGATCAGTTGCAGCAGACACATGGTGGTAATAGCCACGGTGTTGGAGTGGCCCCGCGAGCAGGGTCAGTGCTGAGAGTGGGCTTCTGAACCCTGAGCAATGCCACTTTCTCTTTTTCACTTTTTCAGCCTGAAGAATGGAGATAGCTGCGTTCTGCAGTTTCTTCTCTCTAGTGAACACCAACCCCCTGACTTTCCTCCTCTAGTTCTTCCAACACTTTTGCAACAAATCCCTGTATTAAATTCCTCTCCATGTGAAATACATGGAGTATATTCTGTTTTCCTGATGGAATCTCAACTGCCATAGAGTTTCCGTTGAAGAGTGAAAGATACAATGATATTAATTAAGGTATTCCTATGCCTACCTATGGTGGTGCAGGCAAAGTACCGTGGTCAAGAAGGACAAATCCACAGACAAAATCAAAGGGAATGGGTCCAATGTAAACAATCTGTCATCATGTGACTGGCTGGTGTCTGAAGAAGACAGTATTCCATCTTGGGGCTCACACTTGACTTCCGCTCAGCAGCTTGCGTACAACTCAGCACTGACTGCTGGGTTAGCCTTGGTGACAGTAAGTTGTCCTTTAACACCTGCTTAAGAAATTCTGTATGAAATCCCCACCTCTACTGGGCTTAAAACCATCCCCCCCAAATTCATGTCCACTTGGAACTTGTGAATGTGACTTTATTCAGAAACAAAGTCTTTGCAGATAGAATCACTTTAAGATAAGGTCGTATGGGATTAGAGGAGGCACTCAATGCAATAACAGGTATCATTTTAAGAAGTGGGCTATTTGGACACAGAGACAGACAAATAAGGAGAACCTTATGTGATAATGGAGATAGAGATCAGAGTAAGGCATCTACACACCAAGGAATGCTGAGGATTGCCAACAACCACCAGAAGCTAGGGAGAAGCAAGGAAGGATTCTCCAGAATCTTCAGAGGAAGCATATCCCTGCCAACACCTTAATTTCAGTCTTTAGCATCCAGAACAGGAGGAATGTAAATTTATGTTGTTTTAAGCTAACCAGTTTATGGTAATTTGTTGTTGCAGCCACAGGAAATTAATATACCTTCTTTGTTTGAAATTTCTGGAGATTTTTTGTCTTTTTAAATTAGGCACTATCTTGGGGCACCTGGATGGTTCAGTCAGTTGAGCACTGGACTCTTGGTTTCTGCTTAGGTCATGATCTCAAGGTCATGAGATCAAAACCTGCATTGGGCTCCAGGCTCAGTAGGGAGTCTGCTTGAGGATTCTTTCCCTTGTGCTCCCCCGCCACCTCAAGTAGGTAAAAATAATCTTTTTTTTTTTTAAAGATTTTATTTATTTACTTGAGACAGAATGAGAGAGAGAGCACATGAGAGGGGGGAGGGTCAGAGGGAGAAGCAGACTCCCCGCCGAGCAGGGAGCCCGATGCGGGACTCGATCCCGGGACTCCAGGATCATGACCTGAGCCGAAGGCAGTCGCTTAACCGACTGAGCCACCCAGGCGCCCGGTAAAAATAATCTTTAAATTAGGCACTATCTTAGTTCATCTGGGCTGTTATAACAGAAGAACATGGGCTAGGTGTCTTCAACAACAGACATTTCTCACAGCTCTGGAGGCCGAGAAGGAGAAGATCAAGGCACCAGCAGATGTGGTGTCTGGAGAAGACCTGTTTCCTGATTCACAGGCAACTGTCCTCTTGCTGTGTTCTCACGCGGAGGAAAGGAAGAGGAAACACTCTGGATTCTCTTATATAGGGGCACTAATCCCATTCGTGAGGGCTCCACCCTCATGACCTAGTCACCTCCCAAGGGACCCATCTCCTTAGACCGTCACAATGGGGATAGGTTTCAACATATGAATATGGGGGTGGGGCACAAACATTCAGTCTATAACAGATACTAACTAACACGCATTTTGTCTTGCAAATAGCTTATAACTATGATAAAAAAAATTTACAGTAAGACCAAAGAAAATCTATATTCCCACCAGGCTGACATATACGAAAACTGTGTATTATTATCCCATCATTTTCCCTGTATGTATGGCAAAGGTCATGGTCTCTAGAGCCAAGCTGCACTAGCTAAAATCTAAGTCTGAGTAATCCCTGTATGCTTCTGTTTTCTTATGTGTGTAATGGGGCAAATCACAGCATCTTCTTCATAGGATTGTGAAGATTAAATGGATAAGTAAGTGTACCTTGCTAGCTGATGCAGTTTGCTGTCATCAACCTACTATTTTTGTATAACTGCAATCCACCATATTGAATTTTGTCTCTACACTGTTTTTGAATTGACATACACACAAAATATGTATCAATTTAATCTAATTAGCAATATAGTAAGCATCATCTCATATTTCTACAGCGTACGTACCAAAGGAAGATCAACAACGATACCATTCTGGAAAGACAAACCCTAAATGAGATTATTATTCAAATATTCAAACTCAATGCCAGTATTAAAACTCAGTGAAACACAGTTCTGTGTTATGCTTTTAGTTCTCTTTTATCAGGTCCTCATTCAAAACTATTCAGTTTTAATGTGGCATAAGAAATTTATTTTTTTAAAAGATTTTATTTATTTATTCATGAGAGACAGAGAGAGAGAGAGAGAGAGAGAGAGAGAGAGGCAGAGGGAGAAGCAGGCTCCCCACTGAGCAGGGAGCCTGATGTGGTACTCGATCCCAGGACTCTGGGATCATGACCTGAGCCGAAGGCAGACGTTTAACCATCTAAGCCACCCAGGCGCCCTGGCATAAGAATTTTAAAAGCATCTTGCATTTTATCAATCCGTTCACATTTGAACCATTCTGATGTGAGAAAAAAAATGCATCTCTGCTCTATTGTTATAAATGCTAAAATATGTTATATTCAAAATTGTACTTATCTGCCAGAAAAAGTTTGTCACTACAATCAACTCTAGGTATTATTTGGCAAAACAACAACTATATAAACCGTCTCATTTGGGTGAAATAATTAGTAAGAGCCCTTTGTCCCTTTATTCAACTGAGGCTTTGAAGTGTTAAGCAAAAAAAAAAAAAAAAAAAAAAAAGAGAGAGAGAGAGGGAGAGAGAGAGAAAGAAAGAAAAAAACCCCAAACAGATGAGCTCCATTTTCCAAAGGCACAGATGAGAGGCAGCTTGAATGGTTGACCAAAACCTCAGGTCTCCGTGGAAGGCCTGAGCCAGCTACTAGTTCAGTGATCATTTTGACAGCACTGAATAAACCGCTCAGAATCCTTTGTCATCCATGAGTGAGAAAGGCAAGTTTTCTCTCCATTTTTTTTTTTTTTCTGACTGCATTCATACTGTAGTTTCTAAGGTTAGAGTTCAACTCAACTGGCCAGAAGGTACATGCCTATGTTTCTACAAAGATCAGAAATTTGTTCTACCTGAACTTTAATGTTTTGATGAATTGATCAAGAGCATATATGAAAACAGAAATAACTTCCTTGCTGAGTCTAAAGTTACCTCTCCCTTACTCTTTAGAAAACATCCCCTGTGTTCACCTGCCATTAGCATAGCATCTGGACCACTGTCAAGGTATGTGGCCACTAAGGAGAATCTTGCTTAGAACAGCTGAAACCAGCTCTCTGTGGTAATCTAGGTTATTAAAGCACTGGGAAGCCAATTGCCTCTAGTACTGACCTCGTGCTAAACTAGTCAAAACTGTGAAAGCCATTTAAATCCCAAGATTCAAAATCATGGATATAGAATTACTCTAATTTCTTTTTTTTAAGATTTTATTTTTTAAAGTGCTTCTTTTCTCTTTTTTGAAATTTTTTATTGATATCACCCATCTAAAAGTAGTCATCATTTTAGTGAATAATACCCTCAGGATGCCTGCAGAGCTGAAAGAGCATCTGAGTCACAGTTGTAATATCTAAACACTTAGTTCTAGTACTACCATGGGTAACCCTGGATAAGTCTCTAGCCTCTCTGGATCTTGGTTTTCTAAACATGAGATATCTTAACCACATGGTTTCATCTGTCCCTGCCATGGCTAATGCTTTATGAACCCATGATTCTAGTCCTATAGAACATCTCTAACCATTTTATTCAGCAATTTCCCACCATTTTCTTAATTCATTTTCATACATAAGTTTATCTTAGGGTTAAAGCTATTACTGAATGAGGAATTAGTAAAATAGAGAATCCAGACAACAGCTGAAGGTTGTATTTAAAATAAGTCGTAGCTCCACTTCAAACAAACTCAACCTAACACACCCGTCAAGGAGATTGTGGCCCAGCTTGCAAAACGGGAGGCGAGAGACTCTGAGAGCAAACCCAAAAAGTGGGGAGAGATCTACCCTTCACAAGATAGAGAAGAGGAAGAAAATCAGGCAGAGAGAAAAAAGAATGAAAGGAAGACAATTTAAAGAAGGGGTGGTAACATTTTAAAAGACAACCCCGCGAGCCATGCAATTTACACTTCCAAATAGGGCTTTTTCGGTTAGATATCAGAAGTCTCACATTTTGAAAAGTCACATGTAATACAGTCACCAGGAGTAAGGGAAGGAGAAGGACTGTTTCATTTTGACTAATTCCTGAAAATATATCAGAGATAAAAGGCAGATAAAGAGATCAAATATTAGAGGGGCGCCTGGGTGGCTCAATTGGTTAAGCAGCTGCCTTCGGCTCAGGTCATGATCCCAGGATCCTGGGATCGAGTCCCGCATCGGGCTCCCTGCTCCGCGGGGAGACTGCTTCTCCCTCTGCCTCTCTCTCTCTCTGTCTTTCATGAATAAATAAATAAAATCTTTAAAAAAAAAAAAAGAGATAAGATATTAGAGTTTCCATTCCTTAGGTGTTCCTGAAAAGACTCTCGTTATTTTTAATCTGAGTGAAATGCAATTTTGCACATTGTTTTTTTGTTTTATAGAGAGTCCAGGCAGCAGTGAACCCGGGTCTGTCCCAGAATGGTCTCAACCGTGAATGTGCCCTTCCGTATGCAATTTCGTATTTCTGCTTCATCCTCCATGAAATGCAGTTTGTTACACAACTTGGCGAACTGTAGTCCAACCACTAGAAACTGATCTGTAAATAATCTTGGGGAAGAAGTAGGAAGAGTTGAGTCCCGCCTTAACTGCTGTTTGGTCACTGTGCCGTCTTTGGCAAATGTGTGACTTTTACTTACAAACATCACAAGGGAGATGTTTGTGCACTACTCTAGGATAAGAATTGATTTTTAGAATGTTCGAAGGCTGATGGGAAGGAATCAAATCACAAGGGAGGTAAAAGCATTGAGGACACAATGGCCAGAAGATCTGGGAGCTAAACTATGATTCCAGACAGGGCAATTAAGGAATGGCATTCAGAGTACACAATGGTGAGACTCATCTTCTCTTGAAGGAAAGGCCTGCAAGAAGCAGAACAGAGTGGTTTCAGGGAAGCCTGTGGATTTGCTGGTGCATGTTTGTTTCCATCAGAACATGGCTGTGGTTGTAGGAAGCCAGGTTATTGGCTATATGTCTGAGGTATAGGACTATGAAGATACTGAGGGAGGTCTGAATTCACACAGCATTTAAATTAATTCCAGGGGGATGATTATTAAAGAAAGGGGGAATTTAGGGTATGGTGACATACCCCTGGAGACAGCCTGAATTCTTTCCTGGAATCTATCATCAATTTGTCACTTAAAGCTATGAATTTATCTCACACATATCCACACATCTCTTCCTTTTAACCATAAAATGAGAATGTTACTAACTGTTTCTACTTCTCATGTAGTGTTATAACCAAGAAAAAATAACTGAATAGTTTTCTTGCAAGAAAAAAACAGGGATGTTTTGGAAATTTAAGCCTTTTACAATCAGATGAACAATCTTGTAAAACTAAAAAGAGTTAGCAGGTCGGGAGTTGCAGCAGGGATTCAGGTAGACTCTGAACGGAGACCTGTGTGCCCTGCACACAAGCAAGCTTCCTAAGGTAGGATTTCCAGTAAGCCCCTAGGCACAGTGAGGTAGGTGTGTGAGGTAATAGGATTCTTCAGAGTCAAAAACACTTTGAAATAATTTAAAAGGGTAAAGCACATAAGTGGTGGACAGTGATGCATTTAAATACCATCAGGAGCTGTGCCCCGACTGAGAATATAAGCAGAGCTTCACCTAAGCATTTGAGGTCTATTTGAGTCTCTTTGGAATTCTTCCTTTCTGAGAGGCAATAAAGAGTCCTGAAAATAGATTTTGTAATATATTCCCTCCAAAGAATATTTGCACTTGAGGGAAATTTTCCTTGGTCATATTCAAGTCTAACGCTCAGTTCTTTGACAAGACTGATAAACAGGTGCTACCTGCTTATAAAGTAGCCCCAACCAAAATGACGGCATAATGTGAATCTGTCACAACTAACCTTGCCTCCCATTGTAAACACAAGGAACCAAGGCTGACAGAGTTCTAGCAAGAGGACACACTGAGTTTGTGAGGAAAACTGTTTGCAGCTTCTCTCAGGCCGTTAGTAGAATTCATTGTGAAATAATATTGCATAATTCATAATAAAAAATGTCCCTGAAGAGCGACAGTTAAAAAAAGTAATAAACATACCTACTGCCAAAAAATCTCTGAAGACAGAAATAAACCTCGTAATAACTTGGAAATGATATCAAACCAGCCTCAAAAGGTAAAGATGATGCTCTTTCTGCTGTCATACAAATACCTCCTTACCATACTCACATCTGAATGGTGTCTACCTTTAAAATGTTTCTATTCTTGGGGCGCCGGGGTGGCTCAGTCGTTAAGTGTCCGCCTTCGGCTCAGGTCGTGATCCCGGGGTCCTGGGATGGAGTCCCTCATCGGGCTCCCTGCCCAGCAGGGAGGAGTCTGCTTTACCTTCTCCCGCTCCCCCTGCTTGTGTTCCCTCTCTCGCTGTCTCTCTCTGTCAAATAAATAAATAAACTCTTTAAAAAATAAAAATAAAAATAAATCAAATGTTTCTACTCTCCACATAAGACAGAGACTTCAGACTGGGTTCCTAACTAACTCTCAGATTGGGTTGTAATAACGTGTTAAAAGGAAACACATTGGTGAATACAGGAACTAACTTTTCTCTGAATATATTTATTCCTCCAAAATTCTGAAGACATGAATATTGAATATGATTAGAAATGTGACAACAATGCAAATCAATCCCAATGGCCCAAGTAAATGTAAACAACAAATTAAATCATCCTAGAAAATTACTTTCTGCCTCAGTTAAATAGGAAAGGCCGGATATCTCTAACAATACAGAGGCATATTGAAAAAATTTATCATAAGCACAGATGAAAACTTTTCTGAAAAGGCAATTTCTTATCTGAAATTATGGGATGAAAGTGACGACAAGAATCAGGTCTGGTTTCTAACATTCTGGTTGCTGTGGTCTGCAGCTAATTCCTCTGGGAGGAGCAGGGGCTCACTTTTCTCCAACTCCCTTACTGCAACAATGGAGTATCTTTAGAGGCCAATTAGTGAGGAAACACCTATCAATGTAGAGAAGAATGAATTGCCAATAAATTACCACTCTAACCTTTTAAGTTGATATCAATTTCAAATATTATTTAAGGACCAAACAGGTTGTACAGTGAGCGATAAACTCCACTTTTTCTCCAAAGGCTTATAAAAATATAAATTAGGTTAAGAAAGCGGGACATAGAAAAAACCGCTGTTGACAGACACCCTGAAGTTTTTCATTTTCACTCTCTTTTACCAAACATTCCTGGAAATATGTTTACCAGATATTCAGAACATGTGGTTCAGTGGTTAGAGTATCTAAATGGTTGTTTAATATATAACCTATGCTGTAATATAATTTAAGAAGTTAGCTATGTCATGAAAATATACCTAAAAACTAAACAATGTTCAATAAGCCATTTTTAAAGAAAAATATGTACAATCATGACATAAAAATAGTCATGGGATTTTTCTACATCTCTCACCCACAATCTTAATTTACACCCATAAAGGTCTAAATATATTTAGGAATGCCATAGCTAATAACAACTGATTTTTATTAAATATTTTAAAACAATAATCAGGCCTTCAGCTAATGTTGAGCACAAACTCATTACTGATTAGGATGGAAAGAGACAAGAGATTATACTTTTCAGGAGAAAGAAAAGGAAAATGAGTGATACTTCTTTTCCTTTAAGTTCTTGACTCTTTTCACAATATCTCAAATTATAACCAACTTGTTTCCTGTCTGCAGTGACTGGCAAATTCTGACGATCCCCTTGGATCAAAGAAAGTTCATTAAGAGATTCATAAATATTTATTGAGTTCCTAAGGCGTGCCGGTCTCATGCTAGGTGCTGGGGTGCAGAAGGAAAAGAATATGGTGCCTGCTCTCAGTGAGCTCCCAGGTGGGTGAGATATGTTAACTGTTGAAATATATTACATAAGAGTAATAGAAAGAAATATAGAACTGGATGCCTGGGTGGCAGTCAGTTAAGTGTCTGCCTTTGGGTCCTGAGATCAAGCCCCATGTTGGGCTCCCTGCTTAGTGGGGAGTCTGTTTCTCCCTCGGCCCCTCCCCCCACTCGTCTCTCTCTCTCTCTCTCTCTCTCTCTCTCTCAAATAAATAAATGATCTCTAAGAAAACAAGAAAGAAAGAAAGAAATATAGAACTAATGTCCAAGTAAGAGTAATGGCTTCTGCTTTGAGACAAAGGGAGATGAAGTGGATAAGAAAAGCCAAAGCCACATTGTCTTGAAGGATGAAAAGATCCTTCTCCAATGGATCGGGCAGTGGGGGTCTCAACTAGGAGAGTACAGAATCTAGACATACAGAATTGGTTAACATATCTAAGATTATTAGTAAGATACCGGGACCATCAGAAAGGAAAAAAAAAAGATTAGAAACCTCAAATGGGAGAACTCTCTAGCAATAAAGAGATGAAATAATGCACATCACATGGATAACAAAGTATAAGGAAAAAAGAAGGGAGGCAGAAACATTGGAGAGTCTAAGAGATGACATTCCTGTTGTTTGCATTCAAGTTCTATCTTTGGAATTTTTTATGTTGAGTTACAAACTACAAATCCATAGTATACCAAGAGTAACAGAAGTCTAAATAAAATCACTCACTCAAAGCATTTCTACCACAACAAATGAAACCGTTTTCCTTTTTCCAGATGTTTTCTAGTCCTTAATCATATATACACATTTTTGAATGGTTATGTAAATATATAGAAACAGTTAGTATCTTCCTTTTTCAGTTAATATAATGATCATATACTAGCCTTATGTCATCCATATATCCCTGTAAATATTTTTCTAGTCTGCGGATACGCTATAAAAAAGTTTTAAATATTTTTGAGCTTGCATAATGTTTAAGTAGATTTGCCAAAATTTACTTGGAGTTTGCTGTTTAAGTTACAGGCAATATTTTGTTATCATAAACAATGTGGCAATAAACCTGCTTAGGCAATTCCCCTTTTGAATTAGTTCCTTATGATTCATTCCTAGAAGAGAATTAATAGGTCAAAATATGTAAATATTTAATAGCTATTAATAAATGTCTTTGTATTTTTTCTATAAACCATGCATGTTTAAATATCTCTGTCCCAACTAGGCTCTGAATTGTTTGAGGCTGGGGTCCATGCTTTTTAATTAGTGGACTCCTGGACCTACCACATGGCTTGGCACCTAAGAGATGCTCAATAATACTTGTTAAACAAGTGTGGTTGATTGATAGTTGTCAGCAACTATCCATTTTCCCCATTTTAAGAAACATAATTTAGATTTCAGCTGGCACGTCATTAGTCCACCTTGAAGATAATCTCTCAGCCTCCCATGCAAGCTATGTGTAGCTAGCGCTACGCGTGAAGTTAAATTCTGAGAATTATCCAAGATTTCCAGGGAAGCTACTTAAGGAAGCATGACCTAGCTGGCAGGTTACCCTTTTTTCTTTCCTACAATCATCTTTCCAGATGTCTGGAATATAGAGGTGATAGCTAGAGCTACAGCAGCCATTTTAGGCAATGAGTTCTTTTTGAGACTAGAATCAAAATAGTAGGATAACAAAACCAAACAAGCAAAAAAAAAAAAAAAAAAGAAAAGAAAAAACCCAGATCCCTCATAACCATGGAGTCACCACACCTTCCCTTGACTAACTGCCCCAGGACTTATTTTATAGACGACAAATAAACATTGACCTACTTAAGTCCATTGTATTTCTGAAATTGGTTTCTAAATAACTAAATAGCTAAGGATAAAATAATGTTGAGTAAACTCAGTAAGTGATAGAAATAATGTCACCTCAACTATAACTATATATTATTTTAATCCTATAATTTATTCATTTTATAAACTAGAAAGGCCAACTCGGATTTTTAAATTTGCATGTATTTTATTATTAGGAATGTTTGTTTGCTGTGTTTAATATTTTGAGAGTTAACTATCCATCTCTTGACTACGTATTTATTTGAATCTTAGAACTCTGTCACCAGTTTTTAGAACTCTTCATAAGGTGTACAGAACCCAGTAAAAAGTAAACCAGACACCACATCAACTTTTTCCTCATCTGTCTTTATGTATGGTTGCACTATTCATTGTTTTTATAACATTTTCTATGAGTAGATAATATATTTCTAATTTTTCTTTGTAACTCTTCCTAGAAAATAAATTCACTGCCCCTACAGAGATTTGAGAAATTTTCACATTTATTTACAATTGTTTCCCGCAGATTCATTTTGAAATCCAAATCTACCTGAAACTGATTTTTGAAAACTCTTTCTCTGAATTGATTTTTTTATTTTTACATTTAATTTTAAAGTGTTCTTGTATACTAAATACAGCAATCACCAGAATTTGATTCTTGGATCTAAGATTTTTTAAAAAATATATTTTATTTATTTTTTTGAAAGAGAGGAGCGTGAGAGAGAGAGCACAAGCCTGGGTGGGAGGGCAGAGAGGGCGAGCAGGCTCCCCACTGAGCAGGGAGCCTGATGCAGGACTCAATCTCAGGACCCCAGAATCATGACCTGAGCCGAAGGTAGACACTTAACAGACTGAGCCACCCAGGCACCCCAAAATTGAGCTTTTATGGATAAACGAGGATTACAAATATAGAGTGCTTAGCATAGTGGCTGGCCTGTACCACTTAATTCCATGCATTTTAGTGCATTCATGAAACATAAGTTGAACACAATTACATTAGCTCAAAGTTTAGTTCGTTTTCAAATTAATTGTTTCTAAATTTCAAATAAGGCTGTATTTCAAGATTTACATCTTTAATATGTGCTTTTAAGAGGTGCATATGTCACCTACATTTTTCTTTCTAAAGCAGGTTTTACTATGGTCATAGCAGTAAAGAAAGGGGGCAGATAACTGCCATAACTGCATAGTTATTACTCTTACTACATAGGTTTTCCATCATTTTCCAAAATATTTGGAGGTGATTAATGCCTATTCCTGGGAAATTCATAAAGTTTGCTGGACTCTGGACTTAGTGAAAACATTTAAGTGAAGAAACCTTCTGAAAGGTAAAACATTCATTTTTCTTTGCATTTAGTTCCCAAATGGAGACAAATAGCTTAAAAGCAATATTAACCTCAATGTGCTTAGGCTATTTATCTTCATAAGAAACAGTCTGAAAACAAGAAAACGAAGCCCATAAAAATGATTTTATTTAATCACACAAGTATATCTCACCAAAAATCTTTAGTTATTTCCTTAGGGTTTAATACTGACCTCAGTAACTCATGCACAAATTCTATGGATGTCAATGGAAGCTGTGCGTGAGGAACTCTGGGCCAAATTTGGTTGTCATGGATGGATTAGCCAAAGAGAGCATTAGATCATTTTTTTTTTAAATATAAAGTGCTCTCATTCTGTAATCCTTTTCCATCTTTCCAGATTTATTGACCTAATCCAGTAATAATTATTGAATCTCCATAATATACATCAAACCACACTTTCATGCATGCATCATGGAGTCAGTGGCCTTAAAGCATTTACCTTTCCACATAAATGTTAATCATCTTGCAGTAATATTTCATTGTAGCAAAAAGAGAGTATTGTGACATGCTTTGCGACAAGGTCAATTTCACTTAAGGAAAAATGCTAACATTTTCAAAGTCAGCCATTACGTTGGGGTTGTTACTGCATTTTCGATATCCTGTTACAGGACAATAATCTGATTTCCCTAGTGCCACAGTTATTTAGGGAGGCTTAACCATATTTATTCAAAGTCAAGATGTAGAAGTACAAAAATCTGTATCATTCTCTAAGTTCCAAACAGTGTTTCAGATAATCTGCCTTTAAAAATGTTTATCTAGATATCTTTAGCATGTAAATTTTTTCCTTGGAAAGTAAAACTTCTGGAAAGCACATGTGACTTGTCAGAATAATACTGCTTCCCTCTGGGCCAACCCTAGGTCTCTCCTTAGGGAGTTAACAATGTTAAATTTCTTATTTATCTTGAACTGCACATCATGCTTAGCCTTACAACTAGCATCTGCAGATCCTGCACAGAGCATCTGAAAGGGGAGGGTAGTGACCAATCCACTTTGCCTGAAACTGTTTACTGTC
Organism: Callorhinus ursinus; assembly: GCF_003265705.2. Taxonomy (NCBI): domain Eukaryota; kingdom Metazoa; phylum Chordata; class Mammalia; order Carnivora; family Otariidae; genus Callorhinus; species Callorhinus ursinus. The sequence continues at coordinate 12,969,156 of NW_027397079.1, read as the reverse complement.
TTCGTGCTCGAGGGCCATGCAGGTGGCCTCACAGACATTGTGGTGGATTATGCACAAGTATATACTCAATTATATACTCAAATTGCAGTGGGCAGTAAGGAACGTCTGCGGAGCTTTAAGAATGAAAACTGTTCGGCTATGCATGCCCAAACTTTCAGTTCTGTGATCTGGTGTAGACTCTGAATTTTTAACAAGTCTTCCAAGCGGTTCTGATGCTGTTCGACCACAGTCCACGCTTTTGAGGAACACAGGCATCAAGAAGGGAGAAGCTGAGTCGGCAGTAGAGTGTGGTGTGAATTACAGGGTCAGAAATGCTGAGTGCACATTGTTGCTTGTATCAATTTGACAAATGCAGAGAAGCTTAGTATTAAAGGGGGTGACTAACAACATCTGGCTTGTATAAGGCACTCAATAATTGGGAATTAAACCAAATGCTATTTTTTTATTGACTCTGCTATATTGTACCAATATTTTGCCACTCTGCTGTTAACTGTCACGATTCTGAGAACACTGTTATTCGTGACTGTTACAGGCTGCATTGCGTAACCCCTGAATTCACACGTTGAAGTCCTAATGCCCAGTACCTCAGAATATAACCATCTTTGGAGAAGAGACCTTTAAAGAGGGTTTAACCAGTAATGACACCAGGATAACAAGCATGAGCGGAGACTGTCCTGGCAAACTGGGACTTAATGTTCAACGCAGCTATAAGACATAGGGAGTTGGATTATAAAGACATAGCCAAGTTTCACCTCATTGCATCTGGCCTCATGAAAGAGATCCAACATGAACAACAAGCAAGACAGATTTTCATACTTCCTCACTTCTAAAGCATAGTGATTTATACCTATTGTATATATTTGTTTGCAGAATGTACTTTTCATTAATACAAATATACATTTGGGGGACCTCCCGTAATAGCAACAAAGTGAAGTGGTCATGCAAACCTTTCACAGATACTAATGATGAAATCTGGACAAAATTTTAACTACCATTTAAAGTTTTTAGCTTTCTTGACCAAGCACACTCCCTCAAAACCATAGCTGTGAGAGCAGAAAAATGCAGCCTCACTACGGTTAAAGATAGCAAAAGAAGGCAGTGTTGGAAGAGAAGCTGAGGATTTGAGGAGGGGGTGGGAAATTCTGGAAGTGAGCATAAAAGAGAACAGCCCCCCAATCTGAGTATAAATTCTGCCCAGACCCCTGGCAGACTTCAAAACCCCACAAGTGCAGGGAAGACCTAGGAGGCTTGGGGCGTGGGAGAGGCAGGCGGATGCTAGAAAGTTCTCTCTAAAAGACGCGGATGCACCAGGACAAATTCTGCGAATCCGCTGCATTTTGAATGGAAGACATTACCAAATCCAGGCATGGCTCCTGTGGCAGAAAGCTAAAGGCTTCCTGGGTTGAGATGTCAGAAGAGAGAGTCAGAAGTTGGTGGAAAAGATGGAAATGTAAGAGGATTTCCCAGATGCAAGGAATCCCCGGAGATTATGAATCCACACGTGATCTGAACGTAAATTCTGCCCAAATGCTTAAATGATGACCAAATTCTACAGGCATAGGGGGCATGCTGAGGGGACCCAGACTAAAAATAGGAGTACAGTTTGAAGTTGGGGTCTAGACAAGTTAACCGCCTATCTAGTGCTAAACTGGAAATAAGCACTATCTGTTGGTATGAAGAATGCACAGCCAAGGTGGAAAGGAACACAAAGAAACCGGGATGCAGGAGTCAGCGTGGGACAAGAGAGAACCTACGTCTGCCGTGGCTCTCCTGAGCATCATAGCGTGAAGCAGACCACAGACTGTGGAGCGGAACTGCCAGGGTTTTAATTCCTGCTTCACAACTTATTAGCTGTTTGAACTTTAGGAAACTGCTTAACTTCTCTGTGCCTGTCCCCTCATCTCTGAAATGGCTGTAACAGAACTTCCTGGTTGCAGCATTTGCGAGAATTAAATGAGTTAATATATGCAAAGCACTTTCGAAAGGCATGTATCATGTTAGCTATAATGACAAGGATAATTTCACTGAGGAGGATAATAATACATCCCTCCTTCCAACACTTGTATGCAATCCAGGGGGGAAAGGGGAGTGGCTGGAGGGAGGAACTTTGAATTTATTAAAAACACTCTGAATTGGCTCTGATTATGCTAAACTGCACAAGAACAGAATAGAAGCTCAAAATATAGCTACATGGAAAAAATTATACCTATTTTTCTTGTATAACTTAATTTATGGTTTTTAGATTTGTGCCTACTGCTTACGACACATACCTGCTGTTTAAATACAAACTCACATGTCAAATATACTGGGTATGCTGAATTATATCTTGATTTTTTTAAAATTCTATTTTATAGGTAGTCTATTTGTAATTTTAACTGCCTTTTTTTTTTTTTTAGACAGGGGAGGGGCAGAGGGAGAGGGAGAGAGAATCTTAAGTAGGCTCCGCGCTAAGTGTGGATGCTGCCCAATCTCACAACCCTGAGATTAAGAGCCAGAGGCCTAACCAAAGAAGCCACCCAGGTGCCCCACCTCCCTGTTTTTTTTAATCCAGAAATTTATGAAAGTTATTTTTAAATTCCCGTATCTTTAAGGATTTTTGTTTGTTTCATTTCTAATATTATTAGATTTTAGTCAGGAAATGTCTATAAAATACATGAAAAAAGTTTCAATTCCATTTAATTCTTATAGGGCTAAACTTTTCATACGATTTTAAAAAAAACATTTAAGTAATCTCTACACCCAATGTGGGGCTCGAATTCACAATCAAGATCAAGGGTCACATGCCCTTCTGACCAAGGCAGCCAAGTGTCCCTTTTCATATGATTTTTAAACTTTTTCTCCTTGATCACCCATGCATTCAAACCCTGCTATTGCATACTATGGAGGTCTTGTCTGCTAAGCAAAGGGGTGTAATGATGAATAAAACTTAATTTCTATCTATAAATGTCTCACTGAGCAATAAAGATACAAACAGACAAACAACTTTTTAGGTAAGAAAAATCATAGTTGCATTAGATGTAGATAGAAAGGTAGAGGAATCACATTTAATACAGGATAATCAATTCAAGAATCAGAAAGGCAGATCTATCAGGGCTTTATAAAAGAAGTGTGTGTTTAAGTAGAATCTGAAAGCATGGGACGGTACTTTATAAGCAGTGGAGAAAGGGATTCCAGAAACAATGAAAATTATAGTAGCCTCCCCACCCATATCCACAGGAGAAAGATTCCCAGACCCTCGGTGGGTGTCTCAAAGGGTGGTTCCAAATTCATTATGTGCTATTTTCCCCCTATATATACATATCTATGATAAAATTTAATTTATAAATTAGATACAGTAAAAGATTAACAATAACTAATAATAGAATAGTTATATACTGTAATAAGTGTAAATGTAAATGTGGTATTTTGCTCTCTCTTAAAATATCTTATTTTCCTGTACTCACTCTTCTTCTTGTGATGTTGTGAAATGATAAAATACCTACACGATGAGATGGAGCAAGGTGAACGGGGTAGGTGTTGTGACACAATGTTAAAGGGCTACTGTCCTTCTGAGGCTGCATTAGAAGGAGGAGCATCTGGGACGCCTGGGTGGCTCAGTCGGTTAAGTGCCCAACTCATTATTTTGGCTCAGGTAGTGATCTCAGGGCCTTGATCGAGCCCTGTGTTGGGCTCCATGCTCAGCAAGGACTCTGCTTGAGGTTCTCTCTCTCTCCCTTTGCACCCCCTCCTGCTTCTGCTCTAAATAAATAAATAAAAGCTTAAAAAAAAAAAAAAAAAACCAGGAGGAGGAGCATCTGCTTCCGGTCCTCAGTTGACTGCATGCAACTAAAGTATGGAAGGCAAAACCGTGGGTAACGGGGGGGCTGCTATAGGTATAAGTCACAGCAGTATCAAACAACAAGCTAGTCCAGGGAATTGTAACTAATTCCAAATTTTTAAGCCTAGTGGGAAGGAGAGAGTAAAACCACAAGATCTGATGAGAGGCAGGATTCAGATTGTATTTTTATTTATTTTTTTAAATTTTATTATTTTTTTTCAGGTTGTATTTTGATTTAATGTGTATGTAATGACAGCCTGGTATGAGGCCCTGGAGTAAAAATGGAGAAAAGGGAATAGTTTTCGGCACAGTGCATTAGGACTCGGCAAATGACTTGCTTTGTCAGGGGAGAGGACGTGATGCGGATGTGGATTGGAGACTGCGGAAAAGATCAGGTGCTCAAAGGAACTGAAGGAGCACTCAGATTTCTGGCAGAGGTGGCTAATGACTTTATTAATAGACAGGAAGTTTCTACGATAAAGTGCAACTGAGGGTGGAAAAGATGAGCCCACCCTTGGGCATTTAGACGTCAAAATTCTCGTGGGATACCTACATGGTGCTGCCTGTTGAGAGGCTGGAAAGTGGAATCTGAAATTTGGAATCCAAGATAGAGTTATGGGCTGGCACTTGTGTTTGGAATACACTAAAATCCTGCAAATTCTTTTATGCACAGTGAGATGAGGACAGGATTTGAGACAGAGCCTTAGAAGTTCCAGCAATTTAAGAGGTGGGCAAAGAGGGGGAAATGTGAAAGAACTCTGTACTAGTCAGAGTTCTCCAGAGGAACATGACACCGGGGTGACTTGCTCGGCGAGCTTTGGAATTAGCCATTCTGTTGTGCCATCGTTAAGGTACAAGCAGAACAATAAAAATAGTGAGATTAATTTAAAAAGATAGATATATACACCTCAAAGTTTATTTTAAGGAATCGGCTCATGCTATTATGGAAACTGGCAAGTCCATAAATTCACAAGGTAAACCATCAGCTTATAGACCCGGGGAAGAGTTTCAGCTGAAGTCCAGCGCAGTCTGCTGGCAGAATTCCATTCTCCTCAGGAGAGGTCTATTTTGTTTGTTTGTTTGCTTTATTTGTTTTGTTTTGAATTAAGGCCTTCAGCTGATTAGATGAGTCCTACCCACATTATAGAAGGTAATGTTTTACCCAAAGTCTGCTGATGTAAATTTTAATCTCATCTAAAAAAATATCTTCACAGAAACATCTAGAATAATGCCTGGCCAACTATCTGAGTACTGTGGCTTAGCCAAGTTGACACATAAAATTAACCATCACAGAAAGTGAGGAATATTCAGGAATGAAGAGACAATGGTGTGGGGTAGGAGGGAAGGAGGGAAAGAAAGGGAGAGAGAGAGAGAGACATTTCCCTAAGCTAAGAGAAGAAAGAATTCCGAGAAAAAAAAAAACAAAAAAACAAAAAACAAGTGGTCCAAAAGATTTCAAGCAGGATTTGAACTGAAAATATGCTCCTGGGTGAAACAACGGGAAGCCATTCTGATAGAATAACTGTCCTTTGGCCGAAGTCTATGAGCAAGGAGTTGAAAGGTTAATGGGGGGAAGGGGGACTATAGGAGACATTGTGCGCTAATTACTTCCACTAGAAATTTGGCTTGTGAATAGAAGAAATTGCAGAGTGATTGGCCAAAGAGAGCATAGGGGTGAAGGGGATCCGCTTTTTCTATAGGACTTGGAAAGAAATAAAATAAACTTGTTATGATTAACACCTTGGCTGATGATAGCAAACATGACTCCAGCTCAACACATTAACACTCCAGGTGTAACTGCAATTTACCAGGGATTCATAAAAACAGGAGACTCTCATCCTAAAGAGTGATTGTCTAATCGTGAAATTGCAGTGAACTCTGGGGGGAAAGGAGGCAATTTTGAATGCCTTTTGATCTCATCAATCAAAGAAAACCATATAGATAGCTGCATTTTTGGCAAGGCAGATGGCAGATGGGGTGAAAGGTGGCCTAAGAGGGCGCTGGACATTTTTACCATTTTCCCCCAAATTATTTTCCATTACTGGTTCATACTATAGTCCCTGACAAAGGATATATGAACATTCATAAGCAAATTCTTTTTCTATGAAAAATAATATTCTCATTAATTTACATCTCCTCATAACTAACCTTTCTGGAAGGTCCACACGAGGTAGTAGGGACAAAATAGGAATGGAATATTCCAATAACTGGGCAAACACATCATCAGTAGTGAGATCTTGCCTTTTTATTTTTAAGTTTTATTTATTTATTTTAGAGGGTGAAGGCAGAGGGAGAGGGAGAAAGAGAATCCCAAGCAGATTCCCCACTGAGCGCAGAGCCCGAGGGGGCTCAATCTCATGACCCCAAGATCCACCTGGACAAAATCAAGAGTGGAACACTCAAATGACTGAGCCGCCCAGGTGCCCCTAGACTCTGCTTCAAAACATTTAGGACAGTGTTTTTTTCTTTTTTTTCAAAACCTATCTAGATCTAAAATTAAGATGGAGCGCCTAGGTGACTCAATTGGTTAAGCATCTGCCTTCAGCTCAGGTCATGATCCCGGGGTCCTGGGATGGAACCCCACATTGATCTCCCTGCTCAACGGGGAGCCTGCTTCTCCCTTTCCCTTTCCTCCTGCTTGTGCTCTCTCTCTCTCTGTCAAGTACATAAATAAAATCTTTAAGAAAATAAAATAAAATTAAGAAAAAACATACTTCATGGATACATGATACACAGGCAAGTCTAATTTCTATTACGGCCAATTATTCTCCTTTGTCATACAGTAAGTCATATGTCCTAGGCATTTGCTTTGTTTTCTTCAAAACCTTAACACCACTGATAGGAGAAGAAACTAGAGCGAGGCCCTGATTTTCATGCCATAAATGTATGAAAAGCATAGAAATTCTTCCTTATTAGAATCTCATAAAGAATATAATACATTTTTGGCCATTGCCACCAAATAAACTTCCAACGCCTGGCAAAAGCACATCTCATTTGAAGCAGGGAAGTAATCGCAATTGTTCCATTTGAGTTGGGCAACCAGGTGCTGTGCTGCATTTAAAGGACCTCCATTCGGGGCATAATGGATTGGGGTCACTTCATCTAATGTATCTCATTATATTGAGGTAATATAATCATTTCAGTCATTTGTTTTCTGTTCAAGAATGAGGAATTTCAATGTGCTAAGGAAACAATTTGTTTTCAGTATCTGATAAAATAAGTAGTTCCCAAGCTTTCATTTTTTTTTATTTTTTTATTGTTATGTTAATCACCATACAGCATTAGCTTTTGATGTAGTGTTCCATGATTCATTGTTTGTGCACAACACCCAGTGCTCCACACAGAACGTGCCCTCTTTAATACCCATCACCGGGCTAACCCATCCCCCCACCCCCTCCCCTCTAGAACCCTCAGTTTGTTTTTCAGAGTCCATCGTCTCTCATACTTCATCTCCCCCTCCGACTTACTCCTCTTCATTCTTCCCCTCCTGCTATCTTCTTCTTTTTTCTTAACATATATTGCATTATTTGTTTCAGAGGTACAGATCTGTGATTCAACAGTCTTGCACAATTCACAGCGCTCACCATAGCACATACCCTCCCCA